>NC_141137.1:73417428-73542428 GCF_053477565.2 Lygodium microphyllum
TTGGCCTTTGGCTAGGCTTTTGTATGAGGCAAGTAAGAATATACATGTGTTTGGGTTATATAGATGCAAATTGGGTTGGTAATATATCTAATAGAAGATCTACCAATGCAAATTGGCTTTTCACTCCAAGGACATTGACGTTACGAACATCATCTTCTAGATCTAGATGGGTGCCATCATAAGAGATATGTGTGTCTAGCTATTGATTCACATTATCATTAATATTTACATCCATATGAGATTCCTACATATATGACTCACATAGATGATTTCAGTGGCTATATGTCGCCAAACGGCTATATTTTTATGTTTTCAGATTTTTTTTTTGAAACTTGAGTAGGTTAAGTTACAACTCCAAATTTTTTTATTCGCCAACATTTCTAAGGTATATTGAGATTTTGAAGGCTCTTTCGTCATTCATGCGAAAAAAATATTGCAAGAAATATATTAAATCCGTCATAATATTTATAAGTTGTGGGACATACATAGAAACATTCACCACATGTACATATATACTCATACACATAGTACATACATAGACACATGTCACATACTACTTATCCTTGCTCCTTCTTTACACACTCATACACATGACTCACACACACCCCTCCGCACACACACATTACTCAGCATTACATCTACACTTGTATTTATACATACATATACACAATTCTTAGAACCAAAAGGTTTGAGGTACTCATGGTCCAATAAATTGAGCTAGTCAGATCTTTGAAGCATGAATCTTGAAAGTTGCAAAGCAAGATAGAGATCTACCAAAAACCCATAAATGTGGGACTTCCCCTCTTCATAAACTTGAGCATAAATAATACCTCCCCTTCAATGAATGGTTTATCCAAGAGCAAGCTAATTTCAGCAAGGTGCTAAGGACTCTCTCCACTTCCACATCCAAGATTTTAGCAATACTCTAGGACCAATCAACAACACTCTTGGGCTTTCAACTTCTGCTAGCACTGAGAGATGCTTGTGGAAAACTTCGGCTAGCACCTTTACTGATGACTAGGATATGCTAGTGTTTTCCACAAGCATATCTCACAGTACTAGCCGAAGTTGAAAGTCCAAGAGTGTTGTTGATTGGTCCTAAACATAGATGCAGCTTTACTGATGACTAGGATATGCTAATGTTTTCCACAAGCACCTCTCAGTGCTAGCCGAATTTGAAAGCCCAAGAGTGTTATTGATAGGATATGCTAATGTTTTCCACAAGCACCTCTCAGTGCTAGCCGAATTTGAAAGCCCAAGAGTGTTATTGACCAAATCAATAACACTCTTGGGCTTTCAAATTCGGCTAGCACTGAGAGGTGCTTGTGGAAAACATTAGCATATTGGTCAATAACACTCTTGGGCTTTCAAATTCGGCTAGCACTGAGAGGTGCTTGTGGAAAACATTAGCATATCCTAGTCACTAGTTCTCTCTCTCTCTCTCTCTCTCTCTCATTGAATCTCTGGAGTTGTTCCCATAAGGGGTTTTTATGGGGGGTTTCAATGAAAAATCGAAACTCCCCAAGGCCACGTGAAGGGTTTTTGGGTTTTCACCCACCCAAAACCAAAGGGTTTCAAATTGAAACACCCCTAAAGGGGTGACCTTATTGAAAACCCACTAATAAAATAGTGGTGCCAAATCATCAAAGGCCAAAAAATGGGGAGAATCGTTCCTGCATCTCTAGCTTGTTGACCCCACCTCACATGCGCAATCTTCGAGTGGCTATTTCAGGAGTTTGGAGGTGGAATGTTGGTAGGATGATCGCTCATGTTTGGAAGTGTGATTTGCTGAATGGTTGTTGCCTGCCTCCTCTCCCCCGTGCCAACAAAATCTCACTGGTGAGTGCTTTTGCATGCAGGTTCGATACCAATTTTTTGACGTCCATGAATTTATTCACGAATTTCTGCATGCTTTTTCCACAGAGAGAGAGAGACAGAGGGGGGAGGCAATTGTTTATAGAATGTATTCCATCATGAATTTTTGTAGTTTTTTACTGCATGCAATCTGTGTGTGTGTCTCTCTCTCTCTCTCTCTCTCTCTCTCTCTCTCTCTCCCTGCTGTAGGCTTGAAACAATATGGAAGGTGATGCGGCCCCCCTGCAGGCCTGGAACAAATTAGTAATGTCCATGCATACATATTTGCACTTTGATACATGAATGTCGACTCCTCTAGAAAGTGGGGAAATATGCGTTGCTGGGAAATATTCTACATCAACATCTTTGTCAAAGCTTTTGCATGTAGCAAAAATGGATTTATAGCTACTGGACACATGCAGATGCTTCTAACTATGCCGGATTGTCCGTGCAGTTTTGTAGCAAGTTCCTTCCCCCAGAAAGAGCTCAACAGTCAACAACATAAGAGGTGGGTGGGGGGGAGGGATAGAGAGAGGGAGAGAGATCCTAGCGTGTTGTAGACAACTTCTGGGAATTGATGATCATCTTACATTGCTCTAATTCAATAATGTACTTTGTTGTGTGTTGTTAGATTCTATGATATTACTATGACATGGTAGCATGTTGTAGAGAATATAATTGGGATGTCTAGGCCAATAGTGGTAGACGATGAGACAATTAGGCTGACATCATCGAGACAAATATTCTTGAGGATTAGCACGTATAGCTATCTGTCTGTTCTTCAATCTTGAATAGAGAATCTTGCATACTGTTTTTGTCTTTTGATATATGAATTCATCAATGATTCATGCATGATGATAATTTGTCAAAAAGTGCAATAATGAGAAGGATAGATCAATCACCAATGTTTGTCCATAGTATTATTGTTGAAATATCACTTGTGCATTTGAATGGATGATGTATGACAATTTTAAAATTGTGTATTTGTTGGATGCTTCCAAAGACAATGCATTTTGGTCATGGCACTTCGTAATTATTTTTAAAAATGCTGAAATTTAATTGTTTTGTGAGATCGTGGGACATGTGCTACATTATACATTGCATGAATTCAAAAGGGAGAAACTATACTTTACTGACACTTGAAGCATGCATATAAGTAATACATTATATTTCTTTATTGCATGCGGAAACATGAATTGTGTAATTAGCCAAGGCCTATGGTGGCAGATTGAAAAATTTCCTTCATCTATCTCCCTATTCAAACGCACAATTTACTAGGTTGTAATTATATTTGCATAATTCATCGTTGTGTGCTATAGAAGTTTGCATCCACTTGTCTTGCAAATGGTATATTTATTGGAATTGCCTTTAGACTGTCATGATACTAAAGGCCATGCTTGCACCTAAGATACTAACTCGACATTTAGCTCCAGTGATATTTTGCAACATTCATCTTCTAGCAATTTTGCGTTTTAAATAAATATATTATCCCTAGTACCAATACTATCGTATGACATTTAGAGCCTATCATGGGACTCACACCTGTTATACATCGATTTTGCAAAGTTGGGCATTCTTTTTGCAAGGCTATGCAAGAAATGATATTTTTAAATATCATTGATTAGATTTGCATTTGCATGTAACTACTTTTCCTTTCTTTGACAACAATGAACTTTTTGCATTTAAAATTTCTTCACAAGACTGTCGCAAGGTGAGGACTTTTGAAAGACTAGATGACTCATTTGTGCCATCATCTCAATTGGAGGAGGAGACAAACAACTCTCCTTACAAATCTAGGATGGCCTTGTATACTTCAGCACACCCTTCATGATTGTCGTAAGGAAACATAGCCTTTTTTGCTATTCGACCATCTAGTCTTGGATTCTCCATAGTACCATTTTGTGGTGATCCTCCTCCTATGACTTCACTGAGGCCATGGCGAAGCATTTCTAGCCCCACTTTGCATAGCATTGCCATCGCAATGGTGTAGGTATTTCAGCCTTCTACAAGGCCGATGGGCCAGTCACATACTGGTCGCAAATGCACATTGCCTTCTCCTCACCATGATATTCTAGAGCAGTTGTTTCCCTTCACAAGCTTTGGATCAAGTGTACGTCCATCCACTTCCTATTGCAACAAATCACATGGCTAGGCCTCCTCCAATCAGTTTATCCCCTATACTTCTCTAAACCATGCATCATCACCTCGAGTTGCACATACGTAGAAATTCCACCAATCTAGAGATCGAGGGTTCACGTAGTAATCAGAAAGTGAGAACTTGGCATGCCCTTGCATGAACATTTTCTACACTACCTTGAAAATCAACATGACACAAGCATGGAGAGTGGTGCATTGCATGCGTTTGAAAGTATGGAAAAGTTGTGCTAGGTGGGCATCTATTTTCATTTCATCAACATGGACATCCTCTTCATCATCACGTATGAAAATCAAGTTCTTCTAGTACATGTAAATTACCATCAAGAAAACTATGGTATATTTTTGATAACTGCATCCATTCCCAAGGGGATAACCATAGCAATTCACAAAGGCAATGGTAGGAAAGTGACTTCAGGGAAGCATGTTTTGACATTCCAGTTTGGTGTTCTTTGGGTAGGCCAGGCAGATAAACATAAGCATCATTTCAACTGTCATGTTTTGATATTGAAATAGTCATTTCAAATGTACTAAACTTTGGTCCTCTTTCTCATAGGTGTTTGTTCAGCAATCATATGTGAACTTTGGTTTGTTTGTTGACCATTCAGCACATTGCGAATACCCTGCAAAGCACACCTCGAAGGCTTAGAATTTTTTCGAGTCCTTCAGCATTAGTTGGAATGTTTCTAATTGGTCAAAGCATTTATGACTACTATAAATTGCATGATGCTGAATGTAACCAAGAGAGGTGCAAGGCAGCTCTTGATTAACAACAACAGTTTTGCATGAACCATGAGTTATGCATTCAAATATGGGAATTGATGATCATATCTCACAAACAATCACATCTGTCAATTCTTTCCAATTCTATTAGTGTTTCTGTGTGCACATTTGCATATCAACATTTCATGAAGACACATGACTGCTTATTGTTGTTGTTGTTTGCATTGGCTTTATGAACAACCATCTTTGCTGCAAAAGCATTGTACTGCATGTAAATGTCTTTCTCATCAATGCATCAGAAAAATAATCATTGCATAGTTTCTAGCAGGTAAAATCGCGTAAGTATACCTGCATGTTCAAATCTATCTTCTAAACAGTAGGCCATGTTTTATATCCATGTATGCATATGCGTCTCATACAAGTCCTTTCAAGAGGAGTAAGTAGGTTAATGTTCTCTGCACTGAAGAAATACTATGCTTGAGGTGTATCTGCTCACGATTTGCACGGAGGTATTGATATGGTGTAGGTATGAAGTGTCATGAATCTCACTATTTTAGAATTGTCCATGCCTCACGCATGCCCTCTTTTCCTACATCTGGTTGTGTTCACATGCTGAGCTAAGGTTTTGCAGGATTTGCAGACGAAAGATGGACAGATACTTATCGGCCAAGAACAATATCCATTGCCCAGTTTCTAAGCAGGTTGTGGGGACAAGTGACCGACCAAGTTGACTTTTCCTATGCCCACCAATTGGGCGCAAATTGGGCACACAATGGCGGTGTGTAACCAGCCTGATTTTGGGAGAGCATAAGACGGAAGGTCATTTACTTTGAAGAACGAGAACGAAGTGATGAATGGAACGTTACGTTAAGATTTTAAAATGCTCAAAATCCCGCAAGCCAGGGTGAGAGAGAGAGATAGAGAGGTGCGAGTGTGCATGCGCCGATCAAGATTAAAGTAATGAGGGAGTCGCTGCAGACATTTGCGAGCCAGCAATACAAAACGTAAAGGCTAGCTCTACAGTAGCTAGTCAGTTCAATAGAAGGGTTGGTAGCAAAGTATCGAAGACATTAGATGATGATTGCGTATTGACAGTGTCATGAGAAAGTCCCTTCAGCGTCACTTGTCCACAAGCAACCTTATCTATCAACCGACTCAGAAAAATGAGGCCCAGTTTCAGGTATGATCTAGCGGTTGCATGATAATTAAACAAATGGCTTTCAGTTTTAGGTCCAAATCAATCTCTTGTCTCATGTGCTTTATGCCAATCTGCGTGATTGTTATCCTGGTGGCTTTAAGTTTCAAGTCCAAATGAATCTCATGTGCTTTACGCCAATCTACATGATAGTTATCCAAATGGCTTTAACTTTCAAGTCCTAACTGAATGATAATTACACAGACGACTTTAAGTTTCAAGTTCAAATTAATCTCATGTGCTTTACAAAAGTCTTCATTACTACGCACATCAAAGCAAACTATTACGATTTGCAATGTATGAAGATAAATCAGAGACGATAATCTAGAACAAATGAAAAAGAACAAGACATGGAGGGATGTTGCTGATTTCACAAGCTAGAGTAGGAAACTAGTGACTAACTTTTCCTTTCATCTAGGTTTCTGATTTAATGGAACTATCACTATAATATTTGGTCACATGCAGGTGCTCTTACAATAGAAATCTCTGATTTAATGGAACTATCACTGTAATATTTGGTCACATGCAGTGGAACTCTACATTTTGCAGCCAAAGTTGAAAGTGAAAATGAGCTGGTTATGGTGCTACTAAAGGACTTAGAAACATGCCTAACTTGGAATGTTAATAGGCTTTTAGGAGTGCAATGAAGATGGATACTTATGATAATAATTGGACAAAGCCTAGAATAGAAAACGGTGGAGCAACTGGAGAAGCAAAGCCTATGAATATGGAATTGGAAACCTCAAAGGTGAATATCATGGTTCTGTACGTGCCTTTTGTTTATGTGACTGAGTTAAGATGAAGAGCTTATGGCTTTGTACATAAGACTTGAATTAGAAACTATTGCTCACCTTTTTTGTGGTGCTTTAAGCAGAGTCACGGTGTAAGACAAGCCAACCGATGTGTTAGTCAGAATTTTGATTTCTTTTCGGTTTTAATTCATTAGCTTCATTTCTTGGTGGCCTATATTCATATATGACCATTATATTATCTTTAAGTACCTAATGTAGGTGACTTTGAACTATTAGTGAAGTCTTTTGATTTTCCCTTTTAGGTTGTAGTGTTGAGTGGGAGGCTTACTTGTCCCTAACATGTAGAGATGGTTGTGACTAGATAAGTATGTGTTGGATAAGTATCTATTGTACTTGTTCATGGTTGTGACAATTTGGTGTGTTTGCAATACATGCAAAAAGATGTAGTGAAGAAGAACAGTAAGAGAAAAGAGATTGTTGTAAATGAGGCTATTGTTGGAGGTATTTCTCAAGCTGATTTACAGAAAGTTATAGCGAAGGAATACAAAATGGCATTGTAGGATTGGATTACAAGACCAAAGATAAGAAGAATGTTGTTGAAGCATATGTATATGACATGCAAAATAAGGTATTATTGTTTTCCATCAAATTGCATGTGTGATTTGGCAGTTTGTTCTTGCAATAAATTTATTAAGCTGGTGATGCGCTTGTATGCTATGAACATGTTAGACTGTAAAGGATACTCACCTCATGCTAGTACTCGCAAATCCTTATAAGATCATGAATCTGGTGGTGATACTTATACATGGTTGATCTCTGAATGTTGAGTAACACTATTGTTCATTTTGAATGCTATTTTTAGATGTAGAAATTGGAATAAATTCTCAAGTGTTCCTAGTGTCACATCATAGGCATTGGGACGAAGAGGTTTGGTACTCTCCACCATGGGCATGGTAGGAGGTGATGTTGGGGCTCTTGCCTTTCTCACACAGATTAGGACCTGCTATTAGGAGTTAAATATCTTGAGGAGGGCTCTTAATGAAGGATCCTATGGTGGTGATGAAAACAAGAAAGAGAATCTTAGGTTTTGCATGTGGATCAGATACCTTTTAAGCATTCCTGGATACATTGATTGCTATAGTGCAAATAGCAAGGGTTTTTGTGTTTGGGGGGGGAGGGGGGATGTAAAAAGTGGCAAAGGGAGAAAGAGTTTAAACAAGAGTGACAACAAAGCTGCAAGCACACACAACAAACATATCTTCTTTAGGCCTTGCTGCCTCCCATCCACATTGTGATTTTTGTGTGTGTGTGTGTGTGTCTCTCTCTCTCTCTCTCCCCTTGTGTGTGTCTTGTTTTCTTCAACTAGAATTGAGACTTCACCAACAACAAATGAAGGACAAAATGCATGCTAAATGTCATACTGTTTCGTCTTCCTCCCTTGCACATCGAATCATCCTCATCACCATCACCATCAAATTCTACGCTTTGCTCTCACAGAAGAGCAGCTTCTTCTCATGGACCTAAGATCATCAACATGGCCGCCTGCTACTTTGAAACTTTGAGCAATGATGCCTCGACACCCTCATTTACTCCGAGCCCCTCTACTATTTTCCTTCATCACTCAATGTCTTCTGCAACATCCCCTTGCTCAAAGGACTACAATTTCTCCCTCTACAAAGCATTCCTTCACAGGTCTTGTTGTCAGATTAGTTAAGATAGTGCAGTCATCTTCAAGCTTTGATCAACATTGTCAACTTGATTTTGCTCACCTTAATACTGATCCTAGAGACATGGAACCTTGAGACTCTCAATCCGTTGTATTAGCATTCAACATACTTGATTGAGCATGATTCATTACTTCATTCTTCTTTGTGTTTCTTTGGCTTTGCGGTGTTTACCTAGTTCACTTTCAATAGCCCATTCCATGCTAGCAGTATATGAGGCTTTTCCATATAGAAGGCCTTCCTTGGCACATTGGTGTAAAGATAAACTAGGGTTTATAAAAGAAATCATAAAATGTATGACCATGACTAAAACAAAGCCTAGCATGGCACATTGGTTGCATTTATTGTAGGGACTCCATTTTTGGGCACTCCTACTTCTACATGTCGAAACATCATGGCATAAGAAGATGGTTGTCTTGCACAAACACAGGTTTGTCCAGCCTGGTTTGAGGTCGCTCTGGACAGCGTTGTTGGAGTGTGTAAGGTTAAAGGTCTATTGCAAGGGTAAAAGTATAGAAGGATGCAGATATTTTGAGTCCTAGAACCAGATGAAAGAAAGAGAATATAAAGATTGGATGAATCCAAAGACAATAATCAAGGCACAATCCAAAGATCTTGTACCACATGTAGCTCAAAAAAGCAATAGCAGTACATCCATATAATATGCCCAAATCTAGGCATGAAGACACTTGGGATGCTAGCCCATAACACACTTTGAGACTATGACTCAAATATACTTTGACATACATCAATATCTCTGCTCCAAAATCAATGGCATATGCCTCGTATATCCATGCATATAACGAAATCCATGTAGTAAATGTTGGGTATCATCACCCGAAAGTGCTATCATCCATCGGAAAGCATCAATACCTTTGTTAAACCATTATGGGCCTTCAAAATCCATTTCAGCCCTTTCATATAGATTTATTATAGCAGCATTAAAACATACATATGCTGCCTAAATATCACTCCAAAGCATGTACATTGGTTTTGGCAATCATCTATCAACCATAGAGCATTAATAGCATTCAATGGGAGTCTTTGAACACCATAAATCAATCTAGAAAACCCTATGGATAGTGGATACCCCGCTGTATACACAATTTAGACAATAGTAAATTGTCATAAGCTCTCACTTTGAAGCCTTTGAAATCTCTAGGAGTACTACCATGCATATAACAAAATCCCTGTAGTAAACGATGGGTATCATTACCCAGAAGTGCTGTCATCCATTAAAAAGCATCAATATCTCTGTCAACCCATTATGGGACTTCAAAATCCATTTCATTCCTTTTAGACAGATTTATTACAACAACATTAAAACATACATATTCTACCCAAAAATCACTCCAAAGCATGTACTTTGGTTTTGGCAATCATCTATCAACCATAGAGCATCAATGGCATTCAACAAGTCTTTGAAGACCATAATTCAATCTAGAAAACCCTATGGACAGTAGATATACCCTACTGTATACCCAATTTACACAGCAGTAAACTATCACAAGCTGTCACTTTGAAGCCTCTATGCAATCTCTGTGAGTATTTGTGATCTGCAGGTAATGTCTATGTCTGCCCTTTGCATGAAGATGAGCTATCCCAGCACAAAGCTTCCATCTTTCTTTTTGTTTTGTTTGGTTAATCACGAAGTATATATGTATGTTCAGCATATGGGTGAGCAAAACATGTTTCAGCATGTGCATGAGATGTCATGTGTGGACCGACCCTAAAATGAATAAACCCCACCAAATTTTTAAATAAAAAAAGTCATATTTTAAAAAATAAAACAGAAAAAACTCTTGCTTGGAGTTTTTTCTCATTAAACTTCTGTCGGTAAATTTGTGCATTGTAATTCTCTCGATGAAATCTAGTGTCAGGCAGACGAGCGCATACACAATGGCAATTGTGAAGGGCCCCTTCTCCACTTGGAAGACTCTGTATTTTTCATTCGTTTTCTGGATATGGAGGGCTTCAGACATGAAGCTTGACTGCAGCAGATGCTAGCGCTACTGTATCTTGCAAACGTAAATTCGTTTTTTGCATATTTCCATTGCACAATTCTTCGTTGTCATTTGGAGAGCACATGACACTCCCGATTGCACAACTTTTGCATCATTTAATTCTTGTTAGTCATGCTCAAGTTTTATTTGTGTAAATTTCCACGGTTTGATGCTTTGGCTTAAGCAAAGAGGGAGGCAGCTGGTATTGTATCCAGGAAGTTTTCAGTCACAACACCGTCAATGGATGGAGAGATTGGCCCATTCAAGGGAATCGAATCTAGTGAAGTAGATGACCACTTGTCCACTGCAGAGAAGATGAATGGATGCACTAGCAACTACATATTACACGGGGTAGAGAGAATGCCTTATGTCTCAGGTTAGTTGTCTTTTCTTCCATTGGTATAAGATTGGAAGCCTATGATACAACATGAGTCGCAGGAAATTAAATGTGGGATGAATACACAGGGGCCACATGTGAGGGTTCAGAGTTTCTTGCTACTAGAGAGAACTCTAAAGATATGGTATTATTCTATGACAAGTGAACTATCTCTTTGATGCCCTTTGAAAGTTTTGGCATTTTGTATAGCAATACTCTGCAGGAAATAATGTAAGATTTTGATGTTGATGGCTGGGTAGACAAGTTTAAGCAGTGCAAGAAGGAGAGGCCTACCTCCTAGGCTAGAAAATCATTACAGAGAGGTCCACAGGCAAAGCAGAGAGGATTCAAGAAAGAGTCGTAGGATTGAGCATACACATACGACATCAGGTGGTTGTTGTTATCATTGCATGCAAAGTTCTGATGCCTAGCATTGTTAAGGCAATTTTGAAATGATGGCTATTAGAAAATAACTTTCTTGAAATAACACAAGTCATATGTTATTTTTTCCAAGCAACTGGGACAATGGGATGTGGGAGTGGGATGATTCACCATACCATGAAACTTCTCCTAATGCATGGGCATAATGAGACACCAGATTCCAGAAGAACTCCTTCACGTGATACCGATAGTATACACTCCCCTCAAATAACTCCCATGCATTACAAGGCCGACAGGTCTTCACATGGAATGTCTCCCATACATGACAATGAGGACAGATATTCACGAGGAAGGGCCACTAGAGACATGACTAGGATGCACCTTACTCTTGAGGAAGAACTCCTAGAGATGCTAGGATCGATGAAGGAACTACACATGGAAGGGGTGAGACACCTTACGGGGGGTTTGATGATAGATTTGATAGACTTAGGTCACCATCTCAAGTTTATATCCCACCATCGCCAGCTAAGTCTCACATCATGGTCTCTCCTTGGGAAGGAGGAGACACCCCGTATAGCAGAGGTATTTTAGTTTTTATTTTCCCCGTGCAGCATTTGATTGGCTTTTAGTGTCCATTGGAACACTTTTGTTTACTTCGGTAACTTTTGTGTTTGCAGCATCACCGTCTCCATGGGACAAATATTCTCCATCTCCATAACCCATCAGGGCTGGTGGGCAGCCCCCTAGAACATCTTTTACTCAAGGAAATAGGAGATCTCATCATTTACAGTTTCAGTCATGAAAAACAGATTATGAAGAGGTAAGGAATATTTCTAAACTAGGATGAGTCTCCTTTGCACTTTGATAAGTTGGCTATCTAATAACAGGAGCGATAATTTACTGCAGTATTTGTTGTTTCATAAGAGAACATTTGTCAACCCTTACATTCACTTTGGCCACAGAATCTGTAAGCAACATAAATGCAGAGGTTCATTATGGATATGTGCCAAGTGGAAAAGAGTTTATTCAGCAAGGATTAGCCAATGGGTTCCATGACGTTGACGTTGTTTTTTATAATACTCGAAAATCATAATCTGAGTTGTTTGATATCAAGTTTGATACACATGCCCTTCCTATTGCACTTCCATAGGGTACGATGGCTCCCATTAATAATCTCAATACATTGTTCCATTCTGAGGCTTTCTGGATGCTCATGCTTCTTGTATCAGTAAACCCTCGAGTTTTAGACATAATGAGGGGATATTGGGCGCAAAGACTCTTATGGGAGATTGGGGGTTATGTGACACTATATCCACCATTGATTGATTGGCAAGATACCTTGAAGCCACATTTCTTTGAAGATGAGAAGAAATTACATGGCAATATTGACACAATGTGGCTGACTTTTTGGTCTCTTGGAGATCAAAGAAGGCAATCTTATTTAAACGAGTTGTTGATCTAAGCTACTCTATGGCTTAAGCAAGTTTTTGGACAGCTCAAGTTGTGGATTATACTGTGTCTTAGCTTCAAGATCTTGTTTCAGTGGGGTATACCCAACCAAGAATGTTCACTCTTGAAATTGATAGGGGGAAAGCCCTGACAGACCAGTCAGTACGTTGGGAGTTCGTGCCTCTCTGGCACTCCCCTCCACACACCATGGCATGGTTGAAGCTTCAACAATAGGCTTTGAAGTTGGAAATTTGCTTAGATGGAGAAAATTTTACAGGATGTTGTCTTGATCATGTTCTGTGATTGGCGAGTTAATAAAACAACACTTGGATGGAGAATGCTTTATGGAAGAATTTTCAAAACTGTGGTTATACTTTCTGAACAAAGTGATCCAGCTTTTGGAGTTGAAGCAGTTGAAGAATGGAAAGCATAAAAGTGAGTGAAAGAAATACTTTTTACCTCAATGCGGATATACATGCTGAAAATTATCAGGACATTCAAATAGCTTGTGTTGCAGTTCATATCATTTGTTCATGAAGATCTAATCCATAAACAAAATCTTGCCTTGATGTCTTGGGAGGATTTTTAGTTCACAGATTTATGAATGACATAATTATTGAGAAATGAAGCTATTGTCCCGAGGGGGGGGCTTCTCATTGGGTTTCTTGAGAGACATACTAGGATGCCTTCAAAGACATGCTATGTGTCAGCAACTGAAAGCAACTGAATAGGAATGGATGTCTAAAGTAGGCCGGTTTTTGGACACTAGCTTCATTATACAAATTGCCAAAGAGTGGAGTGATAGAAACTTGCTTTGGTGATGTTGAATATAGGACAATTAGAGGAGAACGACTTTATTACCAGAGAGTTGTTGACCCATGAGCCATGAAAGCATGCTTGGAAGATGTTGACCCATGAGCCATGAAAGCATGCTTGGATGATGTTATAGATGAGGAAAAAAACCCATTAGCCATACTCTTGCCATTATTATAGCATGCCAATAAATCTTCTAGTCTTGTGGAAACTATGAGACCTGGAGACACATCAAGTCCTCCAAAGTGAGAAAATTCTTGTGAACAGCAGCTACCAACACTTTGTGTCTTAACCATTTGAATTTAAAAAAAGGCTTAATGAGATCATTCCATCTATATACTGTGCGATAGCCTGGAACCCACACCAAACTCTTGATCCTCACATAAAATCTACATTAAATGAAATTAAAAAATAGGAACATGATATTTTTAAAGTCAAATTTACAAAGGAGTTAATTTTCAAGGCAAAAAGTTGACAAACTAACCTTTTGCAAATTCCAAAATTTAGTTTTATTGGCTTGCACTAAGTTCCAATAATTCAAAATAATGTGATCTTTAATAAACAAGAAGTCCTCTGCTTTTGGATAATGCTCAAAGATCTGAGAAAGTCGTCTGCAAAAGAAAAAGTGATAGTTAACAAACAAAACCTACTTGATATTGGTTTTGTGACAACAACATCTAGAGGGAATGTTTGGGATATATGGATCATGTATTTCAATTGATATTAATCCCTTGGTGACCAAAGAGTTGAATGCTAATAATTGGTTCTACAAAATTTGGCAATCACAATAGAGGTAAAAGTTTAAAGAAGTGCCTATTCGGTAGTGCTTGAAGCTCCTTCGTAAGAAGAATGGGTGGTAAATGAGGCTTACCATAGATGATCTCAAAGGGTGCCTTACTAGTACTAGAGTGCATCGTATTATTGTATGCAAACTCTACTAAAGGTAAACACTTTTCCCATTCTCTTTGATTATCAAAGGCATAGGATTTCACAAAGGTCCAGAACAGTAGAAGTAGCACTTTCACTTTGCCATCCGCTTGAGGATGATAAGAGGATGAAAAATTTAATTGAGTCTCGAGTTTCTTGAAGAGATCTTGCCAAAAGAGGCTGGTCATGCGGGGATCTCGATCACTTATAATGGACTTAGGAATGCCATGATGCTTGAAAATATGAGCAATGAATAGCTTAATCGGCTTTGATTGTCTTTTGCACAGGTATAAAGTGAGCTTGCTTACTGAACCTATCAATGATAGTCCTGATTACATCATTGCCTGGTTGTGTGCAAGGAATCTCCATGATAAATTCCATGGCTATACTTTCCGAAGGCTCATTGGGAATAGGTAATGGCTTTAGTAGATCAGGTGATTTATGCATGTCATACTTTACTTTTTGGTATATCTTGCACTTGCGGACATATATTTCAATGTCAGCTCTAAGAGTGGGCCAAAAGAAATATCTTTCTAATGCTTAAGTAGTGTGTAGAATACCCCTATGTGAAGCATATCAAGATGCATGTGCTTCATCCATTACCTTGTGTTGCAATGGTAATGCTACACAGATTTCTTGATGATGATACAAATAACCATCTCGAATCGAGTAAGGTGTAATTGATTGACCTGAGTTAAGTTGATTCCATATGGTTGAGAATTAAAAATCAGTTGTATACATTTTGGGTAAATCCATGAGCTCTTTATGGTAAATAGTTGTGATTTCATTCACTCGAGGTCACCGTGATAGAGCATCTACTACCACATTCTTAGTTCTAGATGTATGAAGGATTTGGAAGTGAAACATAGATAAGAAATTTACCCAACACATTTGTTTCTCTGAGAGCTGCTTCCAAGTAAGGAAGTATCTTAGACTTTGGTGATCTATTTTAATAACAAAATGAACATAAGCCCAAGAAACTTCTAATTTCATGTACAAAAGTAGGTGTAGGCCATTCAACAATGGCTCGAATCTTCTCAGGATCCATTCTCACCAAATTTTGAGAAACGATATGGCCTAAGTAATGAATTTTTGAAAGGAAAAATTCACTCTTCTTAGCACTGACCTGTAGTCTATGCTTGCAAAGCTCTTGAAAAACAATAGATAGATGTTTTCTATACTCTTCATCAGATTGTGAAAATATTAGAATGTCATCAAAGAAGACACATGTGAACTTTGAGTGAGGTCTGAAAATTCTCTCCATCATTCGATTGAAGGTGGCGAGTGCATTAGTCAAACCAAATAGCATGGCTAAAGACTCGTATAGTCCAAACATTGTACGAAAAGCTGTCTTATGAATATGTTTAGGTGCTATCTGTATTTGGTGATAGCCGCTCTTGAGATCAATGCGAATAAAGATACTAGCCCCTTGCAACTTATCAAAGATATCATCTATCCTTGGGATAGGAAAACGATTCTTGATTGTGATCTTGTTCAAAGATATGTAGTCTATGCACATACAAAAAGGACTGTCTTTCTTTTGAACAAGAAAGACTGGAGAGTAGTATGGAGAAGATCTAGGTTGAACTAACCCTTTTTCTGATAGCTTGTTTACTTGTTTTAGGATCTCCTCTTGCTAACTTCCACTTGAGATCCTCTTGCTAACTTGCACTTACTCGGTAAGGCAGTTGGTTAAGTGATGAACTGCTTGGGATAAGATCAATTCAAGATCAATTGTGTGATCTTCCGGGTGCTTAGGAGGTAACTCTCATGGGAGTGAATCACCAAAACAATCTTCATATTGTTTAACAAAATCATTTCTGGCACTTGATCAATTAAAGAGAGGGGTTCTTTTAAAGTCAGAGACTTAGAAGCATTAGTTGGTATTGTGTGTTCATTAGAGGCATCAAGTACCCTTGAATCATTAGCTTCTTTTAACTCTCTTACAAAAATCATGTACGCAAAAATAACTTTCTTCATTTCTTTAGAAATGCTAACATGACTAACCATTGGCATAAGCCAATCTCCAGCATCAGCAATGCATATTATGTTTTGACCCTTGAATTGAAATGCAAGGGTCTTCTTAACAAAATCGGAAAGAGTTCTAATCTTGTAAGGCCAAGGCATGCCTAAGATAACATCACAGTTACCAATGGGTGCAAGTAGAAAAGATTCTTGGTTGCAGTCATCCCCAATTCTAAGATTCAACTTCCCTTGGATATAAGTAGAATTTGTTGTAAGTCCTTCGAACCTCATCCAATTGGTGTTCCCAAACAATCTGGTGGAATTTGTAGCCTTTGAATAGTATCTATTGACACAAAATTATCTGTGGACCTTGGATCAAAGAGTATCAAAACTCGTTGATTGTTGAGTGTCCCCCAACCCTTTAAGAGTTGTCTCTTCTTCTCATTTGAATGAGTGTTAGCTTGCACATCTGGAATAGAATTTGAGGATGGCGGAAGAGAATCTTTAACCACATTTTCTTCCTTCCTTTTGTGAGGACAATTAGGCTTCATATGCCCTAACTTACCACAAAGAAAGCACCTTCCCTCCTCTTTATACTTTTGTATCTCAGAGGGTGAGAGATACTTGCGCTTCTTCTTGTTACCCCCTAGCTTTGATATTGGTCATGGGTAAAGGTAGGTCTTCTTTGATTAGTCCTGTCTCTTGGTTGATCATAGAGGTGCTCTTTTCTAGCTCTATAAGAACTCATCTCCAACTTTGAGATGTACCAAGTGTATGCAAACTTTCAGCTATGATGGTAGACTCCATTATGCGAGATAAGGTTTCATGTGGATATGCCTTCATTGTTTTGTGTAAATGAGGGAGTAGGCCAGCTTCAAACTTCATTTTCTTCTCTTCATCGTTGATCTCCATGAAAGGAGTAACCTTGAGAAGAGTGGACCAAAACTTGTCCACATAACTAGTGACCTTCTCATGCTTTTTCTGGCCTAGCCAATCCCACTCCTTAACATCATTCTCAAAATCAAGAGGCAAGAAATGAGCATAAAACCTCTTCTTGAACTTTTCCCAGGTTGTAGGTTTCCTTCCCTCCAAAATGAGAGTCAACCACCAATTGCTAGCAGTGTCTTTCAAGTGCATGCCTACATGCCTGAGCTTGGACTTTTTCTAAGAAATTACCATAAGAAAAAGTAACTTCAAATTTCTTGACAAAGGCTAATGCCTTAGCAGGATCTCTCTTACCAGAGTAAGTGTCAAATGTATGTCCTTATCCCCAGACTTGAAAGTCTTAGTCTTCTTAAGCTTACTCTTCTTATGGTCCCTCTTTGTCCATTTGCGAATTGCACGAGACTTAGAACCAAGAGAGTAGGAACTAGAAGATGATGAGGAGTAGGGGAGGAACTTGAGTAATCAAGGGAGTCGCTAATTGCTTAGGAAGATGACTCCCTCCTTATTCGCCTTACTCGAGGTGAGGTCTTTTTACTCTTCTTGACCCGAGAGTCCTTCCTTCTAAAAAGTTTCTTAGCAATTGGATTCTTTGCATCTTCACCATCAATTGGTGAAATGGTGTTTCCTCTAGTATCACCATCTTTTGGAGGATTTGGTCCTTCATAAGTAGCTTCTTTCCTTGCCCTTAAGCTATCAATCAATTGACGTATTTTGGGAATCTCCAAAAAGCTATGATACTTTGTCAATTGAGCCTATAATTTCTCACTTGTAGGAATTCATCAATTGCCATATTTACCTTCTTCTTGCAAGAATCGCCTTTACTTTGAGAAAAGTAAAGAGACTTGCTCTGATACCGCTGTTATAAGATCCAAGATACACGCTCAAATTTCTTATATACTTAAAAGATATGTGATGAATATTATGGTGGCACAGAGAGAGTTAGAACAAATGAGAGAAAAGAAAGATGTAGAGAGAGAGAGATAGAGAGATTGATGACACAGGAGGGGTTGGAAGATGGGCTAGTCCCCCCCTTGTGGAGTTATATTATTGACAAGGAGCAAGCTCCTCCCTTACACATAAACCAATTATTAACTTGTAGATCTTGGGAATAAGATCACGGTTCCTTGCATGGTATACAACCAGCTAACACTTGCACAACTTGGAAACTGGCACCTTTTGATCCTTCTTGAGTCTCTCCTTCTCTCCTACACAATATGTGTAGGGATATCCTCTTGGAGCTTGATTTCAGCAGAGCTTCCGCAACACTTGCACCTTCTCTTCTCTTCTTGGAACTCGATTTCAATAGAGCTTCCACAACACTTGCTCCTTCTCTTCTCCTCTTGGATGCATGCAAAGTGATGCTTCCTTCACCTCCCCCGCACCCAAGGAGAGCCTCCTCTTTTATGGGCTCCAAGAGCTTATATTCTTGGAGAGAGACTTGAGTGCCAAGATTGGAAAGGTTGATCTTCATGCAAGATGTGGCTGTTCCAGGACCTACTTTGTAGCACCAATTTCAAAATATCTCTTAGTGCATTGCTCGGATGGAAAAATTTCCAACACAAAAGTTGTAGATCTCACCGTTTTTTATAACCTTGGAGAGCTGTTTTTAGAGATTGACTTTCTATTGTGAGATATTTTAAAAATGAATTCACCATGTCTATTTTAAGAAAAGCAGCTTTTTAAACTCTACTCTTAACTTATGTTCCATGCAACCGCCTTGAGCCATAGATAAGGAGAGTTCATTAGATTTCCTTGGCCCTCAATCTTAAGATTGACTTCCCACAAAATCTTATGTCATCTTAGATATTAAGAAGAGAAAATCACTTCTCTTCTCACTTCTAGAGGATCACATCTCTTGTCTTTCTTAGTGAAAGAATTACCTCTCTCATTTTTCTTAGTGAAAGAATTACTCTTGAGAGACCTTTCCAATTTATGGATGAATTATGGTTTCGAGTAGATGTTGTTCCTATTAGTAAAAGCATGGTTTCTATGAATAAGTAGTTGTAGAGTGGACAAAGGCAAGTAAAGACATCTCATATGAAGAATATGTACCATGCACAAGGTCCACATGTGTTGAGTAAAAGCCCTAAGGATGTGAGGCCATTTGGCTTTAGCAATAAGTCTGTTTTGAGTCCATTAGACCAATGCGGCAAAATGAGGCAGTATAAGAATATAAAAAGGAATATGAGATGGGTTTGGAGACCCAAAATTTCTAAATGTGTGGTTGGTGTACCAAGTGAAAGGCCAAGAATTCCATATGGATATGCCTTGAAGACTTCCCAAGTGGATAAGATCAATGGCCATAATGACACATCTGACAATATATACAGCCCTAAGTTGCATCTAGGTGATGGGCCTAGGGTTGAAGTTCTACCTAGTTTGGGTTGCAACATTGACCTATGCCAAAATCCAAACAGGGAAGGTTAGAATGAGCACAAAGATGTAATTTATGAGCCCAATGAGGTCATTCATTTAGCTCATAGTACCCAAGAAGAGATGGCCCTTATTTACTGAGATATCTGTAGAAAGGCTTGAGCTAGTGGATCTACAAAAGCCCAAGATCAAGCTTTGAGCTGACTCACATAAGTAGTATGTGGCTAGCCCTCACATCTCATAATATATTTGGTCTCTGCTAGCCAGATAAGATGTAGTATATATGCCAAAAAGACCATCATTTAGATGTAGCTAAATAACTATTTTTGTTAGAACAAGAGGGCCAATTAATTTGCAGTAAAATGTTCTATTTCATTAGGCCAAGAGGGCCATTTTTCTGTTTAGTGCGGATGCGTTTTACGGGTTTTGTTTTAGTGTTATGCTAGACAGATTACCGCGAACCTAGAGGGAGCCTTTGTTGCATTGGAGCTTCTTGTGGCCCAATCCACAGGTGATATATTTCCTTTACAAGTACCTTATTTTTATGTTGCATATGTCTGTGTACTTGCGAGGGATTTCTTTTGTTGAGGACTGACAATCAAGGCACGAAGTCCCAGGTATAGGTCAAGTATGTCTAAGGGAGGTCTAAGTAGACGTTGCCTCATGTAAAGGCATTGCCAAGCACCACTAAAAGACCTATTCTAGAAGGAAATCCTAGTGACCCTGTTCTACTAACATGCTAGGCAGCCATTCTAGGAGTTTTTGTTAGTTGTGAGGCAGTTAGAAAAGCCTGCCTGAAAAATATATGCAAAGAAGAAAAATCCTACATATTTGAAAGAATAAAAATATATAGATGTGTGTAAAAAGGAGTCCTAACCCCTATAAAAATAGAAAAAGAAAGAAAGAAAAGTGGTTTGAGTTCTTGATCATCGCCGTGCAAAGGCATGGTAGGTTCCTAGGGGCGAGTCAAACCCGGAGCCCGATACCTTGTCTTCCTAGGGGTGGCATCCAATCGAAAAAGAATAGAAATAAAGAAGGTTGTAGCGAAAATAAAAGTGAGCGGAAGATGAAAAGGACAAATGATTAAGTGTCACCTCACGAGGGCTTGGTAGGTTCTTGGGTACCGAGACAAGACTTGAGGCCAATGCCTTGTTCTCCTTAGGTCACTCTATGCTCAGCTCCCTCCTTTTTACACACCCAAGTATGAAAAAACATTAAAATCCTAAAAGAAAAATGTATTAAATAAAACTATATCTTGATCAGGCTATAGGAGTTCTCGCCTAGGAGGAGCTCTTGGTCAAGTTGTCCTCAGTTAGGTAGGTAGTTTAGACCATCACTTTGGACTGCCTCTTTAATAGTTCTTTTTAGCTTGGGCATATTGGAGCTGTCGATTAGTGACTAGCTTTAGGCTTTCTGTCAGATTAGGCTAGGCCTATTTCTCGTGGATGTCATGCCTTGGTTTGTCAAGGGGTAAGGTGAGAGATCTGATGGATTTTATTATGTATCTATTTCGTATTAGGTTGATACTCTTTATGGTTGTGTTTATGTGCAAGTCAATTCATGGGATTTGACGGGCTGAGTCACTCTATACCGTGGTTTCCAATGAGAGCTCGATTTTTAGGACTTGATTTGAACATGTTCTTGGAGTGTTGGAGCCCGTTTTGGAGTCAAAAAGTGCCCAAGAGGTATTAAAGAACCAAATTTCATGAAAAATCAAATGATGGAAAATGGTTGAGTTGGAGTTTTCCTAGATGCATTTTGACGTCAAGAACACCAATACAAGTCTCGGTTCATCGATCGGAGGTCGTTTGACCCCCCATTTTATCCCCACAAGGTTTGGCATTATAAAGCAGCTACTACTGAATTCGGGAGCCAAAAAGTGCGCGATGGGGCCCAAATTTATAGATTTTGATATCAAGAAACCAGCTGTCCAGTCAAATCGTGAGTTAGAGTCTATTTTCCCTCTCAAAACTGAAATATCCACTTGTAGGGGGGGACAATGTGAACACAAAAGGCTGAACCAAATATTTTAATGTTTTAGACCTTAGGCTTAATAAGAAGCCTCAAATTAATGCAAAAAGTGGTGGATAGAGAGGGACGAGTCAACACCCTCTTAAAATACGATATTCAGTGCCTCTCTGATACACACTCGTTTGGAGAGAGAGAGAGAGAGATTCTCAATTAGGACAAAGAGAGGAACAATATGAGTGGAGGATTTAAAATTTTGATTTTTTAGTCTTTCTCTCTCCTCTCTCCTCTCTCCTCTCTCCTCTCTCCTCTTGTGGAATGTTCATATGCATCAATGAAAGAGAGAAGGGGATGGGGGTGATGACGATTTTGAAGTAAATGATGCTGATGGGGTGATAGAGGACTTAGATCAGGGTTGGAGAGCATGTCAGTAGGAAGAGGGAAGTGTTAGCGGTCCCTGAATCTTAGGACACACCTTTGAACTCGAGGGTTTCTATGAGTAAGTGTTATTTTTCTTTGTTTGATGAAAGATAATTGAAGAAAATGATTAATGATGATTGATCTTGGTTGTATATGCTGAATTATCTCAAAAATGAAAGAAAAAAATAAAAAATGTTGGTGACATAGTGATTTTTTCCTCAAAACACATAAAACCCGCAAAGTGCGATTTTTGAAAAAATCATGAAAATAGGGGGTTTTAGTGAGTATTTTGAGTTTCCATGGAATAAAAAATGAATATAAAAATGGGATTGAGTGTTTTTTATCAGTGAGAGTTCAAAATTATGATTTTTCATAATCTTTTAGAGAGATAAATAGAAATAAATAGAGAAAAATGAAAAAAATTAGACTTTTCATGATAAATAATAGGAAAAAATGTGATTACTATTTGTGAATGTTTAACAAGACTAAGACATGAGGATTAAGCCTCAAGTCACCATTTTTTAAATGTTAGAGTGCAGTTTTATTGCTTTATACATGAAAAATGACATAAAAATGAACCCTACACCTATGCAACGTTGCAAAACCTAAACAATTAGGGAAAAAAGAGATTGTAAGACTGAGAGATTGTTGAAAATACATGAAATTATGATTCATTTGGTTTATGCATAGCATATAGGCCAATAAAAATTTACTAATGGCCCATTCGGTTGTTCATTTGGTTTATGTATGCAATACTCCTAGGTGCAATACAAAATTTTCTGTAATAGGATCTTTATGACTGGCCTGCTTGACTGTGACCAAATACACTCTCTCTCCTTTACTGCAAAAGCACTATATGAATGAGTCATATGTTGAGAGGCCTAACAACATGAATAATATCCTGAGCCCCATCATTGCATATATATGAATCAGCCGGCCCATCATGGACAGTATGGTACTAATGGCCAGCATGGCAATCATGGGAAGCATGGCTATAATGGACAGAATGGGATAATTGCACCACATGGTATGTATGGGAAGCAAGGTATATATGGACATTATGGATGTATGGTAGCAAGGGTTTCATGGGTAGCAAGGCCCTCATGATCTACGTGACAAGATTATTCTCATTAAGTACAATGGGCAATCTCCCTCACCATTAGACTTGGAGGAATGGACTTCCAAGTTGGATTCCTACTTCAATATCTACCCCCACACTGATGATCAGAAAATTATATCTTCCTCTCTCCATTTGAAAGGATTTTCCAACACATGGTGGCACTATATCAATCAAGAGAATCATCAGTTCATTGATTGTTGGGAAGACTTTAAAATGCCTATGGTCCAAGTATTTGTGTCCCCTGTGGAAAAAGAGTAGCTGGCAAGATGATGGTACACTCTTGACCAACATATTCTCACTGTACCTGAGTACACCAATAATCAGTTTATGAACTTGACCATGTATGTGGAGAGCATTAGCAACGATGCTAAATTTCATAAGTATATCTACGGGTTGAAATCAAGCCTCTCAGCAGATGCCATGGTCTAAAAGCCTACCACACTATTTGAAGCAATTGAATTGGGTGAGAGATATGCAAGGAAGTATCGTAAGAATGAACATTTTCAGCAAGGTTCTAGAAAATCTTGTATCCCTTCAAGATCAGCCCCATATGGAGGTGGTTTTCGAGGCACTTCTATGCCTACTAACAGTCCCAAAATACCCAGTTACTCTACCTTCCATGGTGAAAGAAAACAAGAAACTTTTGGGATAGCATTTGGCTCTAATGTAGAGAGTAAGTATGCTGAAAATAAATAGTCCACTGCATCACCTTCCCATGGCTCCAGTGGCCAATGTTTCATTTTACCAAATGTTGTGAAGGAACGGAAGGAAAAAGGCCTATGCTTTAAATGTGGGGATAAGTACACTATTGACCATGCCTCCAAGTGCCCTTACAAGACAGCTAAGGTCAAGGTTTATAGCATGTATGTCATGGAAGATTGGCATAATGATGAGGATGACCTACCCACTAACCATGTCGAGCATGTTGAGGATGTGGATCACGAGCAGTTATATGACCCAGAGGATGGGTTTCCTTTTGACCCAGGTGGCTATCCAACATCACAGATGCTTGATTTGGCATCCCACCCACATACCACTTCCCTTTGCTCCATTTCCTTGGATTCTTGGACAGGTTCTAGGAGCCCCATCATCCTGCACATTCAAGGTAGTGTCCATGGGAAGCATGACTTCATCCTGGTGGATAGTGGTAGCACTCATAGTTTTGTTAATAAATCAATCATTGACTGGTTGAAATGCACCCCTATGGAATTACACCACCCCTTGAACCCCTTGAAGGTCCAAGTAGCAAATGGAAAAGAAGAAGTAAGCATACATGTATGCCCCATAGTCCCCTTATACTTGGTTGAAAATTATGTGGCATTGGTTGATCTAATTGCCCTAGATATGGGCCCCATTGATGTTGTCTTGGGTTGTGATTGGCTTAAACAATTGGAGAAAATTGCTATGGACTTCTCTTAGCTCTACATGGAGTTTCTGATACATGGCTAGCTCATATGCTTAGAGAGTTTTCAAGATCATGCTGATTTTCAGCTCATTACTGCAAAGCAACTCAAATGGGAGTTTTAAAAATTCTTGCAGATCTTTGTCTTGCAATTGAATAAGGACAAATTAGGTCATCCCTCTGAAATATCTAAGGATTTAGCCTTGCAGGTCCTATATCTAAAGAGTACCATGCTCTATTTCAGATGCCTCAGCCCTTCCCCCTAAGAGGCAAGTGCACCACCCACTTGATTTAGAGCCCCATTCCAAGCCAATAAACAAGCCACCTTACAGACTCTCCAAGTGTGAATGTGAAGAGATTGCAAAGTAAGTCAAGGACCTACTAGAGATGGGTTTCATTGAGCTGAGTTATTCCCCTTATGCATCCCCTGTCCTATTAGTCAAGAAGAGAGATGGCTCTTTCTGCATGTGCATCGACTATACAAAGACTTGAACAACATCACAGTGAAGAACCACTACCCCATCCTAGGAATTGATGACTTGCTAGATGAGTTGAAATGGGCAAGATTTTTCACTAAGATTGATTTACACTTGGGCTACCATCATCAGCTTTGTATGAGATCAAAACGGCCTTTAGGACCAATCGTGGGCTTTATCATTTTCTAGTGATGCCTTTTGGGTTGACTAATGCCCCCACCACATTTCAGAGCCTCATGAACAGAAATTTGCAACCCTTTCTACTCAAATTTGTGCTCATTTTTTTATGACATCCTCATTTACAGCAAATCACCAAAGGAACACTTGCCACATGTCAAAAGGGTATTTGACATAATGAGAGAGCATTGACTCTTTGCTAAGGAGAGAAAATGTATCTTCGTGTAGACATCTGTGGAGTGCTTGGGACACATTGTGAGCAAAAATGGCATACAAGTTGGCCCGAAGAAAGTGCAATTTGTTAGAGACTAGCCCATTCCATCCACCACCACTTCATTGCGTGACTTCCTTGGTCTCTCTTCATTCTATAGACGTTTCATTAAGCACTATGCCACCATTGCAGCACCTTTAACTAATTGACTGAAAATGGAATCATTCTTTTGAGATGCCACTACTGATCATAGCTAAAAACTCCCAATATCAACTCAAGCATGGCCTTATTTGGTCCCATGGAAAGATCCTCATCCCACACACTTCCCCCTTCACACAGAAGATCGTGGAAGAGATGCATTCTTGTCCCACTACTGGCCATTAATTTTGGTTGTTTTTGAAACATATGATAGGATTGCCAAGAGCTTTTATTGGAAAGGATTATGGAGGGATGTCAAGGACTTGTGACCAAATGCGTCCGATGCCAACAAAACAAGAATAGGTTACTCAGGCTCGCTAGCCTCTTGGAGCCCCTCCTTATTCCTAAAGGGAAATGGACTCATATCACAATGGACTTCATTGCTAGCCTCCCCGTGACCAATAAAGGTTGGAGCATTATCTATAGTGGTAGTTGATCACCTCATCAAAGCTGTCCATTTTATCCCCACTAAGACCCAATATACTACCTCTCAAGTGGCCACTCAGTTTATGGAATATGTCTTCAAGTTGCATGACTTACCACAAGTCATAGTACATGATCGGGATGCTAATTTTATGAGAAAATTTTGGTAGACAAATTTTACATGTATGGGTACTAAGCTAGCCCCATCCACTGCATACCACCCTTAGGCTGATGGCCAAGACTGAAAGAGTAAACAAATGACTTGAGACACATTTGCGACACTTTTGCCATGATGTACAACATAGTTGGGATACGTGGCTCCACTTGGCAAAGTTTTCCTATAAAAACTCCACTCACTCTAGCATTGGAGTTTCTCCTTTTGAGGCCTTATATGGGTATAAGGTCCCCCCCCCCCTATTCTTATGCAATGGTAAGATCAGCCGTCAAAGTTCGGCCGAGTTGGATCTCATGTAGGCCCTACTTCAACAATGCAAAGTAAATCTTAAAAAGGCATAAACTCACATGAAACTCTATGCTGATGAGAAAAGAAGGCATTTGGAATTCTAGGAAGGGGAACTAGTCCTCTTGAAAGTGCCTAATTCCGCTACCCCACTCTCAAAGAGGGCAGCAGTAACAAGCTAGCCCACCACTTCTATGGCCCCTACTAGATCCTAAAGAGAGTTGGTGACTTGGCTTACCAATTAAAGCTTCCCACCACTACCAAAATCCACAATGTGTTTCATGCCAACCAGCTGAAACCCTTCATGGGCACCTCAATGGACTATGTGGAAGAACTTCCCCCCCATAGATGAAGAAGGTCTCATTCAGTATATCCCTGAGGCAATCATGGGGCAATGAGATAAGCACTTAAGGTCTCGATCCATCAAGGAAGGAATACCTCATCAAATGGCAAGGCCTATCTCAAGAAGAAGCCTCTTGGCACCCAATCACCATTATCAATGAACTTCCTCACCTCCAAGCGGCCCAATGGACCAAAGACTAGCCAATTATATCCCCCATTTGACCACCCCCTGCTTGCAAAAACTACACATTGTTTTAGAACAGGTTTGTACTTGCTCAAATCTCAAAAATGTGCATCCTACATGGGCTGAAAGTACTCGTCATAAGCTCTATTTTGACATGTGGCATCCCCCAATTGGAGTAGCCTATCAAAAGTTATGACAATTTTACCTTCCTCCTTCTTTCTTCCCTCTTTTTTGTCTTTCTTGTTGGGGGTAAAAGCGCCTCTGCCTAGCTGCCCGTGTATTACTACAGTGACATTACTCACCACTGTACACTGCAGGTGGTGGGCTCCTATCATCGTCACTTTATTCTCTATTTTCTTTTAGTGGCAGTTTGAATAAAGGAAGACCCGGTCACACATTGTGACTATTGGAGTTCCCATTTGGTCTCTCTCTCTTTCTTGCTCTTGCTCTCCCACTATAGCTCTTCAAAGCAAGCTTCAATCCTTCTCTCCTTTCAATTGGTATCAAAGCATGGTTGCTCGAGCATTCCAACTTGGTTTCTAAATTCTTCAGCTTCCTATTGATTACCTACACTCATTGGGTCTCCTTCTTGGCAGTAGCCATAGCCAACTCTCCCAAGCTCCTATCACTCCTTGGCTTCCCAAGCACCTACCCGGCCCATTTGGGCATCCTTAGGGCATTCCTTCAGAGGTATTGGAGCTATCTTTTGTTATTTTACTTCAGTCCACAGGTTTTGTGAAGCAGGATAGCCATGTCCTCTTGCTTCTTGTGATGCCTACTCTCTACCAGTGACTTTTCCCTTTAAGAGGGAGCTCCTCTAGGTCCTTGACTACTCCCCCAACCTTGCCTTGACCTTGCCAAGCCCTTCCACAAGCCCTAGATCAGTTTGGGCTAGCTTAAAGACCTACAAAATTTTTGTTTTTAACTTCAGACCTCCCTTGGCACTCATTGGCAGCTTGAAAACACTTCAATTGGCACTTGGGAACACCCCCTTGATGCTTGACATTGGTGGTTATCATTGGCATTGATTTGTGGAATCATTTATCTCAGTCTAGGACTATTTTCCAGAGTCCATAGGCAGTCACAAACAGTTACATTAGCACTTTATGTTTATTCTTGGTTGTCATGATATTGGTTGCTTGATTGGTCTCGAATGCTCCTCGAATGCTAGGAGAATGTATGCTATGATATCAAATGCTTTTGGGGCTGAATTTACTCAGTTATTGACTATCTTACACAGCCCATGGGCAGACCAAAACAGGGCAATCTCCTATCATTACACTTTATGCTCATGCTACATAGTTATTTGATGCCCGATTATGTCCTGGCTGGTGCCTATACATATGATACCCGATTATGCTCATGCTACATAGTCATTTGATGCCCAATTATGCCCTGATTGGTGCCTATACATATGGAGAAGTATGCATATGGTTTGTCTATGGTTTTGAGCTTGGATTGAGCCACTGTTTGCTTAGTTTTGGATGTTGATTTACTGTTGGAATATTCATTACTGAAGCTCTTTGACTTATGTTTGGATATGCCTATTGCATTCGAGCTATGTCTTGGATATATACATTGATATAGTGACTCTCGGGGATCGACATAGAGCTTGGATTTACTCTCAAATCATTGGTTGAGCTTGAGTTCACTTTGCATAGCATTGGGATCTTCATCTCTAATGTACTTATGGCATGTAGTTTGCTTATGTCTGACCGGTCTTGCCATGCTTGGCCTATGCCACTACTACATGCTTGTTACATTGTTTGGAGAAGGATGCTACTGAGCCTTGCTTTGGCTTGACATTTGATTGCATGGAGCTTACCTTAGCTATTTCTCGACCTGCTAGAGTTACAGTTGGGATGTATTTGATGTCTATGGATGCTATGTACCGATGCTACACGACCTATATGCTCATGAGGTCTTATTGATGCTTGTTCTTGGATCTTCTAGCATTGGTGCTATCATATGTTCTTGTTGAGCTTATTTTCTTGATATTTACGGCTTTTGTGCCAGTGGGAGTATCTTGATATGCTTGACAGACATTAAGCAGGCGGTTTATGCCACTTGAGAATTCAGATACTTGAGACTAGGATCTTTACTTGGATGTTGCATGGCTAATATGTTTCAGTCCTCACAGATGTACTTGGGCTGATTTGGGATTTGCACTCCCTGAGTATGCACCTCTTTGTGTCAAGTCTTTCTAGTGTTGTGTACACTTTGTCCTATTACATAGGAGGTGTGGTGGCTTACTGACAGATTCATTTCACATGCTTGGGTGTTTGCTCAATGTCTGTATGACTATCACATGTTGATTTATGCCTGCTTAATGCTAGTTATGCTTTGACAGTCAATGGTTGACTTGGTTCATTCATTTTGCCTACAAATTGCTCTCATTGTACCTGGCTATAATTTATTATAGCAAGCAATTATCCATGGACTGTGATATATTTTTCATATTGAATCATCCTAATTTTATGTACTTTTGATGGTACTTGGTGGGCAACATCAGCACCATTTTGGACTATAGTATGGCATCTTCTTCCCACTGGCAGTGCTATCTTCAACATAACTAAGCTTGATGGTACAAATTATATCTATTGGAAGAGCCAAGTCTATCAGGTATTGGTGCAAAAATCTCAAATCAAGCCACTAAGGATGCATGGCGAGCAGCCTGAAACTATGATTGAAGATGAACAGGATGAGCTTGATGAGTTATGTAAGTCCACCCTCATCTTGTCTCTCACTAAATAGATGCATTACAATGTGGTTGAGCAAGCACAAAGTGCTTGGTAGATTTGGAATAAAATTAAGAACCTCTATGACAAGAAAAGTCCAATAAGTCAGATGTATTGGCTAAAGCAACTTATGGACTTGTGCATGAAGGAGAATATGACAATGTCTTCTCATTTGAGCTAGTTCCATGCTATTCTCAAGAACTTGACTTTGCAGGGCATCACCTTTAATGATGAGGTCACTTTATTGTTTTTGCTTGGGACTTTGAGTGAGTCATGGGATATATTCCACACTACCTTATATGCTCCTGCTACTATTTTGAACTTGCCTAATGTAGAGAGTGCTCTTCTGCAAGAAGAGATCAACCATAAGAACTTGGATGCCCCTCATGTGTCACATGCTTTGACTGTTAGAGGCAGAGATGGTAATGGAAAGAATGACCGTGGGAATGGCCATGGTAGAGACTCGCAGAAGTCTAGGTCTAAGTCGTGTGGTAAGTCATGCAACAAGTCTCGTGGAAGAAATGCTAATGTGACATGTCATGATTGTGGCAAGAAGGGTCACATATACCCACAGTGTCATGAGTTGCGCAATGAGAAGCGCAATGAGAAGGAGAAAGAAAAAGTACAGGAACAGTCATTTGATCGTAGCATTATGCCTGAAAATCTAGTGTGAAAATCGAGAAGATAAATGTCATGTAGAGTGATGACTCCAATGGGGAGTACATACTTGTAGCTAGTTCTTGTGATGCTACAGCATTGACCGAGGTTCACTCTATGTATGCGCAGTGCTTGTTGCTTTTGGATTTTGGTGCTTCATTTCATGTTACACCATGTCGTGAGTGGTTCCATTTCTACCGCATTGTCTCTGGTTCAATTTGCTTGGGTGATGATAGGTCACTTGCTATTGTTGGCATTGGGGATGTACAGTTGCAGTTCTCTACTGGCAGTACTTTTCCATTACAAGATGTACATCATGTACTTGCGCTTACACATAGTCTTATGTCTTCAGGGTAGCTTGATGATGCTGGATTTCATGTTTCATTTGGAAACTCTTCCTAGAAGATCACCCGTGGGCAGACTTGTGCTTGCTAGAGGTGCAAAGGCTAGCAGCCTCTATCCTCTTGTAGTTGATGGGTCCTTGGTTGACTATGTTTTTTCAGTCAGTTCCATTTCACATATCGAGTGGTTTGGATTTCTAGGTTGCAGAGGAGGTGAGGACTTGGAAACCTCCGTCTTCTATGCATCTACATGCCTTTGGATGTGAGGCATCTTGCCATGTGTCCAAGGAAAAGCGGACTAAGTAGAATCCTAAGAGTGTCAAATGCATTTTCCTTGGCTATGGAGATGGGTTACTGCCACTAGGATCCGCAAGTGCAAAAAGTCATCCCTAGCCATGATGTAGCCTTCCATAAAGACAAGATGCATAGGCAGCTTGAGAAGGTGGTAGCGGTACGTAGGGTTATATTCCAAGAGGATCCACATACTCTTACAAAGCCAGTTGGATAGCCTACAGTAGTAGTTGGTATACATGGCTAGGGTGTTGGATATGATACTAGACATGTAGCAGAGCCTACACTGAGATGGCCTACTAGAGCTAGACGTCCACCTGATTGATTTGAGCCCTCGATGCATTATGTCTTGGTTCCAGATGCAGGAGAGCCTCTCACCTATGATGAGGCTATGCGTAGGGGTGCCAGTCACTCCTGGGAGAGGGCTATGCAGTCTAAGGTGGACTCCCTACATAAGAATATGACTTGGGATTTGGTTGACTTGTCTAACAACAAGAAGGATTTTCCATGCAAATGGATGTATAAGCCAAAAAGTACCCCTGGACACCCCAAGCCAACTCATAAGGCAACACTTATTGCTAAAGGTTTTAAATAGGAGCATGGAATTGACTTTGATGAAGTCTTTTCTCTTGTGTTCAAGATGACCACCCTCCTCTTGGTTTTGGCCTTAGAATGCGCAGCTTGACTTGGACATGTATTAGATGGATGTCAAGACTGCATTCTTGCATGGGGATTTGCATGATGAGATCTACATGGAGCAGCCTAAAGGCTTTACAGAACTTGGTAGGGAGCACCTAGTGTGCAAGTGAAGAAAAGTCTTTATGGATTGAAGCAAGCACCTAGGGAGTGGTGTCATAAGTTTGATGCCTTTATGCAGTCACAGGGCTACATCAAGAGTGCTATGGATCTGTGTCTTTACACGAAGAAAGCCCGTGATGGCTCATTGTTTATTTTGGTACTTTATGTGGATGATATGCTGATAGTAAGGAAAGCTCATGATGAGTTAGATGCTCTTAAATCTCACCTGAAGAAGAGCTTTGAGGTGAAGGATTTGGGACAAGCATCTCACATTCTTGATATGCGCATTAAGCGAGATAGGCATCAGGGAATACTCTACCTCTCACAGAGGGAGTACATTCATAAAGTCCTTGAGTGTTTCCACATGCAAGACGTGAAGGCTATTGGTTGTCCATTACCTTGTTATGTGAAGGTTTCATAGGTCCATTGTCTGCAAATAGATGAGCAAAGGGTCGAGATGGCCAAGATTCCTTATGCATCAACTATTGGTAGTTTGATGTATACCATGATAGCCACTCGACCAGATATTGCCTTTGTAGTTGGTATTGTAGCACACTATATAGCTACACATGGCAAGAAACATTGGGATGCTGTGAAGGGTATCATGAGATACCTGAAAGGCACAACAGATATGTCTATTTGCTATGGTAGCCAGGATATAGGAGTTGTGAGATACAAAGACTCGGATTATGCAAGACATGCAGATAGTAGGAAGTCCACTTCTGGCTATGTGTTCACTTATGCTGGAGGTGCTGTCTCTTGGATGTCCAGGGTTCAAAAGTATATGGCTCTCTCTACCACTAAGGCTGAGTATGTTGCAACCATTGAGGCTTGCAAGGAGGCCATATGATTGGGCTGTTTGGTTCATGACATTGGGATTGATTCTATACCTATCCTACATTCGGATTCTATGAGTGTTGTTTAGCTAGCCAAGAATCCGGTCTTCCATGTGAAGATGAAACACATTGAGGTGAGGTATCATTTCATACGTGGGGTCATGGAGGGCAAGTCTATTGACATTTTCAAGATCTCCAATGATGAAAATCCTCTCGATCTGCTCACAAAAAGCCTCACTATTGAGCGCTTTGCCTTCCTCAGGAGATTGATGGGCATTGGATGAGATGACGTTTTTCCTCAACCTGTTGTACATGTGTACATTGTATTGTCTTTTCTTTTTCTTTTTCACTCATTGGGCAGATTCGCCTTTAAGTGGGAGGTTGTTGGGGGTAAAGGTGTCTTTGCCTAGCCGCCCGTATATTACTACACTAATAGTACCCACCACTACACACTATAGGTGGCAGGCGCCCATCACCATCACTTTATTCTTTATTCTTTAAGTGAAGTTTGAATAAAGGAAGGCCTGGTCAGACATTGTGATTGTTGGAGTTCCCATTTCGTCTCTCTCTCTTTTTTACTTTTGCTCTCCTGCTATAGCTCTTCCAAGAAGCAAGCTTCGATCCTTCTCTCCTTTCATTTCTCTCTCCTCTTCTAGTCTTCTTCTTCTTGCTCTCTTTCTCTCTCTTCACTTCTTTATTCTCTTTCCTCTCATCTTCATTCATTACAATTGTTATCTTATGTTAAATTATTCTTAAAAGTAGACACCAAAATATTTATGAGAGATTGAAAACAAGTAGGCTACTATATTATTTGCATTTTAGATGCAATGAATAAACACACACACACACACACACACACACACACACACACTCTCTCTCTCTCTCTCTCTCTCTCTCTCTCTCTCTCTCTCTCTCTCTCTCTCTCTCTCTTTATGGATGGATATATTCTAGTGCTTGAATAATCACTATGCTATATTGATGCTTTTCTTGGGTCTATACAATCAATTTTAATATGCTTTCATAAGCATATACCTTAAAAGGAAGGTTATACTTATGAATCCACAAGTATGCTAGCCATAAAATAAAAATCTCCATCCACTTAATCTTCCTCATGAATTGATAGGTCCATAAGCTATTAAAGGCACCATTATGAAAACAAGAAGGCATCATCATATCAATGTGCTACCATATTTGATTAGGCTATCATACTTCTTGTGTCATATAAGCATTATGCTTGTATAGTGTGCTACTAATCCAACGTCTAGTTTACTTTTGTTTCTCCTGGAGTTAGTATTCTATGTGGTAAAGGCCAAATGGAAAAATTTCTTGGGATGAGGGTTAAACCTTATTTAATGACTATTGGCCACAATTTGTTCCCATACTTGTTCATTGCATTTTATGGATTATCCTCCTAAACACTAAAAAATATATAACAATTATGTTTGTATATTATGCTACTAATTCAAGGTCTATTATACATTTGTTTCCCCTAGAGTTAGCATTTTATATGGCAAAGCCCAAATGGAAAAATTACCCGGGATGAGGGTTAAACCAAAGATAATGACTAATGTTATATTTTCACATCAACTCAAAGCTCAAAGACCTACTCATGAAAAATGTTGCATGACAAGTCAATGTGAAAATAAAACTTGTCGTGGAAGGGTGAAATTCACGAACAAAGAAATTGAAAAGAATGGAACTAGAGCTCCTGAGTTCTCTACCATTAGTTAACTTGATGCGTTCTTACAAATGTGAATCTAGATGTAAGTTATGTTCTATTGACGTGAATCTACAAGATTTGTTCTTGTAATTCGGAAGTACCCTCTATATTTTCATTCAGTTTCCTTATGATGACTTGCATTTTAAGTCAAATAGTGTTTTTCCATGTTCAAGAGCTCAAAAAATGCTTTTCTGTGTTCAACATGTATTTGATTGACTTTGATATTTTTGTTGTCAATGTGGTTTCATCCCCCTTATACATGTTGAATGGCATGTTAGTTCATTATTATATGCATAGGGTAGTGATTGACAAATGATGAATGCAGTCATCATAACCTTAGTCCTATCTCAATGTTGGATGCTCTTTGAGAAACCTTACTTTTTGAACGTTCGGGATTTGCTTTTTCAATACACAAGGGAGCTAATATATAGATATAATACATCTTCCACATATTGGGGAGGACACTTTCCACTATAATCATGAAACATGAAAGAGATACAAGTAGCATGGCTCTATATTTGTATTCACTCTTCTACTCTTGGTGCATACTTGTTATATGAAAATTATAGCATGACTACTGCCTTCTATGCTCTAACTAACTTTGTTGCTCAATTGTTTTCAAATTACGTTATGACATAAAAGCCATTGACTTTCTATGCTCTTACTAACTTTGTTGCTCAATTGTTTTCAAATTACGTTATGACATAAAAGCTATTGACTTTTAGGCTGTGAGTAACTTTGTTGCTTGGTTGTTTTCTCTTTGCGATCAGGTACCATCTAGAACAAGGAGAACAATGGCCTCCACTAAGAAAATATACTCGAACACCTACTCACATCGTTTGGTGGTAAGTGCTTTGCAACCATTACTACACAAGTATAAGATGATAGTGTAAACATGAACGTTCACAACCCCATCAGAGAATCAAAAATTCGATAAATAACCGACCGGATGTGTCGTCCTAGCTAGTTTTGATTGGTCCACAAGGGGTACTTGAACTTTAAGGGACGTAAAGCGTCAACGGATCCTACTGTTCTACGTGCGACTTTTGCCGTTTCAGCATTGAGGCTCCTTCCTTAAACTTGCCGTTTCAGCATTATAATAACGTAGGGAGCACGTTTATTAACGGCGGCCTGATATTCTGATGACATGACAGGAGAACGTGGTTCTCCTGTGGTCGTACCATTGAATGTCAAAACGACGACCGGGCAATGCCGCAGTGTGAAAGCCAAACCCCACGTCTCCATCCACGGAAACACGACTCCATTGTTGGTAACTTCAGTACCGGGAGGACGGAGAGAGTTGATAAGAATAGCCATGAGAGAGAGAGTAGACAATGATGAATAACAAAGACTGCTATCGATCGTCGCTTAGAGAGAGAGAGAGACAGAGAGAAAGAACCGATTCAATAATACCGCAAAGCTCACGATCGTCCAGAGCACTAATGCAGTAACAATGTCGCAAGCTTCTAATATTACACTTATCCGTTTTAATCTTGATTACCATATTTAGCTCCCAGCACGGGTGATCATAGCGCTTCAGTAAAAGCGCCCTCCGCGCCTCGGCTCCTCCTCCCGGCCCTCGTCCTGGCAGTCATAACTGATTCTGTTTACAACAACTAATTACTATTCCTGATTATCAGTTGAACGGCGGGCCGCTGTTTCTGCGTGCTGTGGAGCTTCCCTTGTACGTAACAATAGCGGTTGCTAGCCAGCAGAAGCATTGTACAGCCCAAGTATAAGTTGCTACCGCAGGCTCTTCCCACGCATAGCACGGTTATAGCCCCTCATGAAATCATTCCCCTTGATACGAAACTAGAAATGATGGATTCCAAAGGCTGGATGATATTGTTTCTTATAACATGCGAACGTTCTCTTCCCACAGATTGCATGACATCAACGAATGCCGTTACCAAGTCGGTCATCCCCGCACTTCTTCCTGCACAGTTTTCTACCTGTTGGAAGAGGTTTCGACTTTGCATTTCACCAAGGTGCAGCCAGGTGGCTCCTTTAATTGCCTCACTTACAAAAGTACCACTTTGAATCTCACGACATAGTATCATCTGTGTTTCAATATTCAAATCGTCGCAGCTGGGAATCCATAATAACAACTTCAGCTACAAAATTTTGTAATCTATAAAACTAATTTTCAGCTACAGAATTTTATAATCTATATTCCATGGCAATCAATGACAACAAAATGGAAGCATAGACGGGATAAGTAGCTACACCTATGTGATCACGTTTATCAGCATGTTTAAAAGCACGTTCTTGGGAGTCCGTGGAAATAAGCAACCCAATCTCTATAGGTGTCTTCTCACACAAGGAATCATCGAACCATAGAAACCATAGCTCATAAATCACCCAAGAATAGAAAATCCTTACAAGAGACCCTAAGTCTCGCCTTACAAGAACCTTATCCTTATAGCATACTTCCTTCATAACTCCAAAGCTTTCACTTTCTTGATGACAGTCCACTAATCCGAGAAGGGCCATGAAAGCACCTTCCTACATGGGTACCTATACATGCTTATAACCGAAACCACCTTTATACATGGGCATCTGTACACATGATTACAACCGAAACCGTAGGAGCAAGAATCAAAATTAAGTAAAGGTTCGTTCGTTCAAAGATGGATCACAAGGGTATTTGTACACATGATTACAGCCGAAACCGTAGGGGCGAGAGTCAAAATGAAGTAAAGGGTCATTCTTTCAAAGATGGCTCACAAGGGTAGCATAAAGGAGCTTCAACTTCTTCAAGATAAGACATTACACAAATTATGCCACAGGGGAGACTTGTCGGGGTTACAATTTGGACCAAAGGTTCTTACTATAAGAACAAGACTCAAAGATACTTTCAAAGTACAACATGATGCCTTGTACATTTATTCTTTGAACTCAAGATTCTAAGTTCACATTTTGTAGGAATCTTGTAGTGATACAATAAGCCTTTGAACTTTCATATTTGGAAAGAACACTTGCTTCATGCCATCTCTTTCTTTACTCACAAAAAAAAAGTCAGTGGACTCGTTAGAAATAATGAACAAAAAGATAGACTTCTTTCAGATGAGCCCAAAAAGCAATCTTATGAAGCATGAGCGAAACTATGCTTGCAAAACCTTCACAGGATCGAGATCTCCTCCCCTTTGAGTATGTATTTCTTTGAAATAAGGTCTCCAAAGGTTTTGCTTTCACTATGGTTTGAAAGAAAGGTAAGAAATACAGAGGAAGGCTTGTCTGCTATTGTCATACTTCAAATGAAGAAGGAAGAGATGACAATTCATTATGGTGATCTATACTTATGCCCCAAACCAAGTCATTGAAGCATATTATATAGATTTTTGAGCTTCCTTGCAACATTCGACTACTTAGAATGAAATCGTCACCTATTATATTTGCAGAGCATTGACTTATCATTCCACTTCGATAGGCTTCTGCATACCTTCTAATTTGGCATCACCAATCCATTGAGATCATAATATTGCTAGTTTTCACCATAGGAATGAAATCAAATCAATCAAATAAATCATTGAATCATTACGTAGCCATGGCAATAGTCATGCTTTCCAAGCTGCAAAATTATCTTCAATATAGCCTTAACCTAAGGCTTATTATACAAACTAACCTTTAATGAATTAGTCCCCCTATCACATGGTAAATCAATCATATGCTTTATGAGCTCCAAAATTATGTATCTTCATAACTAATATCCCACCTTGTAGTGAAAGTAACCCTTTTCTAAAATTTATACCCCATAAATCATGGAATGAGATATATGTACATTGCCAACCCAAGGGCTAAGTTCACTTTAGAGAAATTTTAGAACTCTTCTCTTTCCAATCATAAGGAACTTTTAATCATTCCCTACGTAGGAAACTTTGTGGAATGTAGGAAATTTTATGATATTTTCTATGTATGTATGTATGTATGTATTCCCCATACATACATAGGGTATTGCATTCCCCATAGTTGATGTTAGGTGTAATATATCAAATATATATATATATATATAAAATTTCGCCTCCTCATGTGGCGGCGCGTCGTGCTGGAAGGGGGATAGGGGTAGGGAGCCAGCAAGTTTCTCGCTGGAGCTTGCTCAGCTCCATCGCCATGCAGGCAGACACGTCAAGGGGGGGAGGATTCGCTCCCCTCCCCTATAGAAAGAGGGAGGGCCACAGGTACTAGGGGGGATGAAGAAGGATGATAGGAGATAACTCTGCCGCCTTGCCTTCGAATGCTGCGGCCTGACGTCATGTGGAGAGAAGGATAGACCCGAGCCGCCGCCGCCTCTGCAGACTACCCCCGTCGTCGCCATCTCCAAATTCCTACCCGCCGTCAATAGCTTTTCAAAAGCCTTGGTTCCAAGGATTGGGCCTCCTAAGCCCCCTTTCCTGTGGCTTAGGACTACCCCCCTCCCCCCCCCCCCCCCCCCCCCCAACGAATTCCCTTCTAAGGGGGACCACCTCAAGCCCCCTTCCTATACTTAAAAATCCTTTCACCCCGGGTTTTTAAACCCTCATATCCCTTTTTACACTAAACCCCCCCTCCCCGGTTTTCTTAAAACCCTTTCACCCCCTCCCGATTTTACCCCATTTGGAATCCTTTCACCCCGCCCCGGTCTTAAGGCCTTAACCCCTTCCCGAGGGCTGTTAAACCCCCACAACCCTTGGCCTCATAACCCACAAATCCCTTCCCCATGCCTAAATTTGTAAAGTCCCTTCTTGTGTTTCCTTGAAACCGTGTTGCACCCCCCTCATATTCCTTTTAACACCCCCCCCCCCCCCCCCAAGCCCTTTCTAACCCCGTGTTCCCTTTTTCTTACACACCCTTTTCTCTCTCCCCCCTACTATAAGCCTTCACCCTTCACCTTTCCCTCTCACTCCGGGTTAAAATCCCAAAAACCTTTACTACTCTAAAAATTCCCTTTCTATACCTTTTACCCCAAGCCCAAAGTTCTCCAAAGGTTCATGTGGTTGCAAAGCCACACTCACCCATAACCTTTTTGCCGTGTACATAACCTATAGGGCCTTCTTAGGCTTTATAAACCTTTCCCTCTCCGAAGAAGCTAAGAACCTAAAGGTCTTATTATTCCTTCTCGTGGTCAATCATTTAAACAGCTCCTTGCCTCGAAAGAGAGACGATGGAAATCCGAAAAGGAGAGTAAAAGCTGCCTTCACATCTGAAGGATTACAACTGCGATGCCGCCTAAGAAAGTCCAAGGAGTAGCTGCGTGAGGGTCATCTCTCGGTATCCATGTGGATATCTCACCCTAAAACCAGGTTTTTCCTTCTTATTTTTATATCGATTTTAATTTAATCATGCAAGATGAATTGTTAGGGATAAGATATATTTAGTCCTAGTTATTTACGATGAAGGAGTTTAGTTTAATTGAACATGCAAAAAATGATAATATTTAAAACATAGTTTCCTTCAAATAGCATCATGCATTGAAACGAATTACGAGCAAGATTATCCACCTACTATAGTAGTATATTTCGGTTAAATCTTGAAGGAATAGAAACTGCATCTTGCACCATTAACCCCTATTCCTTTTACAATGAATCATCATAAAAGGTGAAATTTATGTAAGGTTTCTTACTTTGCTTAAACTCTAGGAAGTCATCATTGCTAACTGCATATCTTAGCAAGGGAAAGATTGTTTATTTGGCATGAGTTTTATTCGCAAGGAGAAAAGGAAGATTACTTGAATTTATCTAACCTCGATGCAATAAAGTTTAGGATTGAAAAATCAATCGTCACATAGATAACAAATCGTGCCTAGGTGATCTCGATATTACCTTCTAAAAGTTAACCAAATTAATGTAAACTTAGAAATACCTATGCTGCGAAATATGCATTGGGAATAATTTAGAATCCAAAGAAACGTTTATACTTTAAAATAATTTTCCACCTTCTCTGATTGTAGGATCAATAAATCATAAAAGAACTAGGGTTTGTCCTTGAGGTTCTTAAAGAAAAGGAGACCCTAGATCTGACAACATTAGCTTAAAGAAACTGAAACGGATTGCTTCATCGCATAGTACGATGTAGGACTTGCGCGGCAAGTACGAAGTCATATAGTCTTGTGATTGATTCACAAGAAGAAAGGTTAAATACCCTCAACAAGGATGGCGGATCCTTACGCAAGTTATCTTGCAAAAGGATGTATTCTTTGATATCCTTCTAAATAAGGAAAGTTAAAAACCGGAAACTAAAGTATCCAATGAACTTTAGGGTTGACCAAGTTGGGTTAATAAGGTACGCCCTAACCCAGAATATAAGGGATCTTGCCAAGTTGCAAGACACCTTGGAACGAGTGCTGATGCATTCGAAAGGAAAGAATCATTCCTTAGCAGTTTGCCAAACAACAAGGTCGATTAATGGAAATGTTTGTGCTTGCTAGAGATTTTAGAGCACTGTTTGATTTATGAATTACAAATTAAATGAATATCTATACTTCATGTTGAAGGCCTGAAGGGAGAGGCAGTTTCAGTCACCCCCGACTGCCTGTCTCACCCTAACCAAGGGGGTTGTTGACCGCGCCGGGAACGTGGACCGAACCCGCCGCGAGAGGTCTCTCCGTTGAGCTCTACTTGGAGTAGGAGGACGCTTGGGTGCCAGGGGGCTCTGGCCGTAAATCCCTCGCCTTCCGGGTCCTACACAAGAGGCTAACGTGACTCGGGATTGGATCTCGAGGCTCGCATACTAGTTTACAGACGGAAGCTTGGAATAGTGATCCCTGTGGATTACTGGATAGCCTTCGGGCGGATTATGGACAAGCCTACGAGCGGAACTCCTTGTATTTCAAAGATAAAAATGATGATATGTTAATAAAGAACTTGTTTGATATTGTTTTTCTATGTCACGTGATAAGATTACGTGAAGGAACCAGTGCTTAACAAATTAATTAAATAAGCTGATTGTTACATGTCAAATTAATGTGTTAGATAATTACATAACTAAAACAAATCGAGGAAAGTGCGGAGGATGTGCCATGGGTCTGTCCTACGGTTGGGTGGTCTCGGTTAGCCGGAAACTTTTCTCAAATCTCGAAGAATAGCGGGATGATCTTCAAAGGACAGAACAACGAAAGCGATGACCTAGAGTTATGTCTTACTCGATTTATGCTATTTTAGGGGAACGGAATGGGACTATGCCTTATGGCAGAGAGGCTGAGCTTTGCATCCCTCTCGTTTCCCATTCTCCTTGAACCAAGTGCAGCGTGAATCCGCTTCGGATTTGGCGTTTCTGCGTAAAGTAGTTCGCTTGGGTCCGACGCTAGTTGCTGTTAGGTAATGACCAATTAGGAAAACCCTAATTCCGGTTGATCCTAAGTGGGAATGGCCAGGATACTTCTGCTACGTGGCAGACGCGGGAAGACCTAGATCGCAAATCCCATAACATTTCATGGGAGTGCCGGGCGGAGCTTTCTAGACATCCTTTCCGATGGACTACTAAGACGTGTCCTGGATGATACTAAGTGGACACGTTACATTAGGCAATTATAGGGAAACATAGAAAATTTCCTATGTTCTTTTAAAATTCTACATGTAGGAGAATACGAGAGTGTGATTCTCTTCTTTTAATAGTAGGAAATTATAGGTCACTATAGAGATTTCCTAGATTTCAAAATTCACTACATAAAAGATTGTAAGATCATTGATTTTCTACCCATCTTCAATTCTCCATGGCTTGGACTTTAGTAGTAGATAGGTCCTAGTACTCATCACCTACCCTTTTTCCTTGCAACATGCACTCCTTTTGTATTTCATAGGCAAATACTCTACATATGGAGAGTTTAGTATACCTCAACATATTAGCTCATTGTTGTCTACACTATGATATGCTTGTTGGGAAGGGCTTCTACCACGTCCTACTTAATACTCAAATAGAATGGGACTATGTGCTTTCATGAACAATTGGTTGCAATGGAAATCTAGTTCACATCTTCCATTGTCAGTAACTATTTTCCCAAACAAAATCCTATTGTTTAAATGTCTTGTTTAGGCTAGCTTTCCAAACCTACATGCTATATAAGAGACAGAGATCAAGAGTCTTTGTTTGATTTTTGGGGAAGCTAGTTGTTCCTCCCTTACCAACAATCTTAAAAAGCAAGCACTGTTCATACAATACTACGATATCATTAAGGTGAACCCCTTGAAGTGGTTGAGATACAAGACACTTATGGTTCTTAAGTGGTATGTAAGGTCAAGTTTTCACAATTTTAGGATGTGTTATAATTGTCGCAAATTACGTCAATTTGTGAGATCTTATCAAAGAAATGTTGGGGGTAAAGGCACCTCCACCTAGCCGCATCACTTGGCATCAGATATGCAATATTGGGGAAGTACTATGCCTTAGATTATGTCTGAATACAACTTATTACCCCCCTAAGGTTTGAAGAAAAAGGTTTAACAAATCTTTTTCTTCAAACAAAAATTTTCTAAAGAAATTGCAAAGTGCATAGAAAGTAATGGCTTTAGTAAAACTTAATCCCTTTGACAAGTGGAGAGTGAGCGTAAAAGCTATAATATAGCTTTGCAAAATCCATAGGGATCTTAAAGATATGATGGGTAGAAAGTCACATTGTATATTTAACAATTTAGAGATATTGCTCTCAAGTCCTAAATATTCTTATCCTTCTTGCAAAGTTATATAAAGAATCAACAAAGTGCTAAATTTCAACTACAGAGATATAATTGAAAACTCGTGAGATGATGATGGGAGCATCCATGCACCAATCCATCTCAAAAATGAAGAAGGCATTTCAAGAATATTTCTTCATCAGTTGTCTTCCATTGTTGGAATATAGCTTGAATAAGTGGAGGGTTATGAAGCTAGACTTGTCACCTTTTTGGGCCTAAAAGTAATGGTAAAGAGTAATATTTCCCCCTCTATTGAAAGAACTTTGGGTGTGGAAGAAATATATTTTTTCTTGAGAAGGATGAAAAGAGGGAAAGTGTCTAGACTAGATGGTATTATCTTTGAGGCAATCTTAAATCTTTGAGATTATTATCGAACCAACTTGTATAGGTTACTTTCTTCAAGGTGAAATGCATTACACTAAATAATAAAAATCAAGGGTTAATTAAGCTTATAGAAAATGGAGAGAAAAAATTTCCAAGCTAGTATAGGCCCCTCACAATGATGAATGTGGCCTACAAGGCACACTCTAAAGCCATTGTTTTGAATCAAGTATGTGTTACCTAAGATACTCCATCCACTACAAGAGAAAGGCCCTATAGACATGCACTGTACATGCGAAAAAGCAGGCGTGTTTATAAGCGCATGTATCAAATCGTCTATTTACGCTAGTATACAGAACACGTCTATATATCCATGTTTATAAACGCTCCTATAGATGCGAAAATAAATGCACATATTTTTCATTTCTCATAAAGTCCCTAAATATGATCATACCTCTTAACAGCTAGTATTTGTTTGAATACATTACCAACTTTACTTCTTTTCGAGTATTACAAATATACATCCAATCATTCAAAGCTAATTATATATACGTGATTTCATGCCCTATATATATCCAATCAAACCCTATATACATCCAATCATGCCCTATACAAATGTGATTGGATAGGGCATGATTGGATGTATATATGACATAATTACACATGGATCATAAGGACATGATATACATGCATAGGATCATAAGGACATGATATACATGTATATACAACATGATATACATGCATGTATAGGGCATACATGTATAGGACATGATATACATTACAAACTTTACTTCTTTTTGAATATTACAAATATACATCCAATCATTCAAAGCTAATTATATATATGTGATTTCATACCCTATATACATCCAATCATGCCCTATACAAATGTGATTGGATAGGGAATGATTGGATGTATATACGACATAATTATCAGAGAAGTGATTGATACATGCACATGTTGCATCTATTGTGCACTTAACCTAGCCATGCCTAACTTATAGATCAAAGGTTGACTTATGCATGTGAGAGAGAGAGAGAGAGAGAGAGAGAGAGAGAGAGAGAGAGAGAGAGAGAGAGAGAGAGAGAGAGGGAAGGAGGGAGGGAGGGAGGGAGGGAGGGAGGGAGGGAGGGAGTTTCATTTCTGAATGAATTATTCGTATGGTGAATGAGCATTACACAACCTTTCGTAACTACTTACGTAATTGATTGAGATCTATGCGAAATTCCTAGAGTTTAATCTACTTCATGCAGCCCTAGAGTCATTTCCATGCCTAGCAATTTCCTACAGTTGTTAGCAACCTCCTTTAATGAATTATTGAGAAGAAGAGATGTCTAATAATGCAACATGCGATTTAATCTTTCCATGCATATTTGAAGTGTACTAGAATAATTTTGACCTTGAAATGATGGTCATTAGTTGATCTAAAATCGTTACTTTGCAATGCATAAAAACAATTTGTTAAGAATGCATAGACGTCTTATGTTCTTCTCTCGTTTGTTTCTTTGAGAAATACAAATGACCGATTCATCAATTGTGAGTTATTTTCCCTAAGATAGCCAATGTTTTTCAATCGTAAAAGTGTATCTTACTTTCGTGAATTAACCATGCATGATCACAATATTACGACGTAAATAAAAAATAGGTAGAAAAACCTGGACTTGTGGTGAAATGTCCACATGGATGTTAGGAGGTGATCCTCTTGTGATTGTGCCTTGTGCCTTTTTAGGGGCCATCACGAATTTGACCTTCTTGCCTTGGCCGTAGAATTATGATCTTGGCCTGTCTTCCTCACTCGCGAAACTCCCTCTGAGATTCGGCTTCCTTTGACTGATTGCACCGTCTTTCGGAATCGGGCTTTAGAAGGCCTTATAGGCTTCCTCCTCGAAGCTTGGAGGAACGAGAAGTTATCTCTAGGAGGGTTCAATGGGAAAGCCCTTAAACCTAGCAAGGAGATTTGGCCTTGTGACGAATGCAATGAGGAAGACCTTCAAATTCTGAGTTGCAAAGGACTTTTAATAGGGACACCACGGGTAGGACTTTACAACCAAAAAAATGGCTTTTGGGGGATTCAAGGGAAAGGGAACTTGAAAATTTCGTTGGCCTATGCCAATGCCTACTGTTTCTACTCCTCCTGTTCCTCCTGTTCCAAGACTGATACAGGCTCCTTCTGCTCCAAAACCATCCACTCTATCGGTGCCTTCCTCTCTTGATGACATAATCAAAGGCATAACGGATTTGACACTGGAGTCAATTAAAGCAGAATTGGTGGAAAAATTGAAAGAGCAGTTTGCTTCGACTGTGCCTACTATTTCTTCTAGTGCTCCTACTGCACCTAGGAGTGCTCCTAGTGCACCTAGGAGAGATCGAAGATGTATTTGGCGTGATAGTACGGACCATCAGCATTGCAGGGATTGTGAATCTTTTCAAGATGCAAGGAGGAAGAATTTGGTATTTTGGAGACAAGATGGCAAGACCTGGTTGACTAAAACAAGAGCTCCGCTCACTACCAATTTTGGGAAAGGCGGAATGAAGAAATTAGTGGATGACATGGCTGTGCGTACTTCTTATGTGGCAGCTAGAGGAGATGCTTCTACATATGGAGTTCATATTGAGAAAGGATCAGAGAATCAACCAGCATTATGGACCTATGCTATGGAGACGACAAACAAGGGAAAAATTTAGCAGAGTGTTTTGACTAATGCAAGTTCTAGCATCAGATTTGAGACACGTTGGGATTCGCCTGTTGACAGGTACACTATTTATGCCTACTTGGCTAAGTCTCAGGGAGTAGATGTATTTGTTGAGGAGAAGCGTAAGAGGGATGAAGAGAACCCAAATGCAGCTAAAAAGACTAGAGGGGGTGAGTTTGTTACTACACCTACTGCAAGACCGTCTTTGAGACCAGGGACAGAACGACAGATGAAAGATGCTCAAAAGAAAGAAAAGAGGCAAGAGCCTAGAGAGAGAAAGCAGCCATGGTTTAGATTAATGTCTAATATTGAGACATCTACGAACATGAAGAAAATCTTTAATGACAAGATACTTGGCAGTGAGGTGACTTTTACTATTTTTGAGGTTTTGGGCATCTTCAGAAAGAGAGTTTCAAGATTAGTTCCAAGAAGTCCTGAAGAGGAAAATACATGTATTGCCTACTACTGATACACAGGGAGTTTTGATTGGGGAGTTGGATGAGGATGAGGATGAGGTTATGGTTGAGAATGCTTCTGTTTTCCACAGATAGAGAAGAGGGTTCAACCTATGCATTATGCTGAAACTAATGAGCCTATCTTGATACCGCGTAGTCACTTTTCACGGAGTCATTGGGCTAGGGCAACTGCAGAAACAATGGTAAAAATAGGAGAGAAATAGGTGCCTTATGTTGCTTTGGTGGATCATGGTTCAGAGATTAATCTCATAGTTCGTGGAGTTTATGAAAGTAATGGATGGCCTATGGATGTAGAGCATGGGTGGCATATGAGAGTCGCCAACAACACTGCAGGTGATTTGTATGCTGCCTGCCCCAGTGTCAGGGTTTCTATTGGAGATGTAGAGGAGGATTTCCATTTCTTTGTGCAGGATTCATGCTCTTATCTCATAATTCTTGGATAGCCATTCATCATAGAGATGCGCATGGAAACGAAAGTAATGGATGATGGATCTGCTTATGCATGGATTTGTAGTAAAGATGATATGAGAGCAGTCCAGTTTATGACTGTGTGTGTGAACCATGCTAGAAATAGGGATACTCTTCGAGATGCACCTTTGCCCACTATGAAAGATTCAGGTTTTCATTAAGTACTGCTGTCCCGCGAGACGACGGTAGTACAGAGCAAGGAGATTGGAGTTCTCACCTCCTGGCAGTAGTGTTTTCTCCTTCAGTTTTGTTGCAATTTCAGCAAATAGTTTGATGAGTTATCAGAAGATTTCTAAGTTGCCTAGAGCTGCCAGGCAGTATATATGCAGGAAGGAGAAAAATTTGAAAAATGCAAGTATTTTAGAGGATGATGAGCATATAGATGGGATGTATGATAGTATGGTTTGTGCAGATACAATATGACAGAGATGGAAAATATGCTGAAAATTGATATGCAGAGTTGTCACAGTAATGTATTAGTATAATCCCTGGACATGTTTCATGAAATTGCAGATTTTGTGTCACAGATAGAGTCAGAGACTGAGGTGACTCAGCAAAAAGTATTGAGTGTTAAAGAAATTCAGCAAACAGAGTTTCTGGATGATTATGCTCAGCCTACAGAGACACAGAGGGCTGAAAACTTTCAGCCAACAGAGTTTACTGCTGAAATATTTCAGCATCCAGAGTTTAGGGCTGTTCCTATATAGTCCATAGAGCAGAGGGCTGAGGATATTCAGCCACCCACCAGAGTGTAGAATTACTGATTTACAGGAAGATTTGAGTAATGCAGAGGATTATAATGAAGCCAGGGTTGACACAAAATACAAGACTGTGGATAAGAAGGTGAAACTGGTAGCTGTACCGCTTCCACCTGACAGTAATCAGCAAATAGAGAGGGCTACCAAACAGTCAATTTTGAGGAATCCAGAGCATATAGGCCATAAATTTTTAGCAGAGACTCATGCTGAATTAAAAATTGGAAATGGTGATTTCTTGCTACCCTCAGAAAAGAAATACTTTTAGGATATGCTTGAGCGACATGGAAGGGGGTTTGCTTTTTTCTCACATGAGATTGGATGTGTGAATCCAGATATTGTTGCTCCTATGGTGATCTTTACTATTCCTCATATTCCATGGAACCTCCGGCCTATTCCAGTGCCTAAGGCACACCTGCCAAAGTTAATTGACTTGTTGAATGAGAAAATCAGGATGGGAATCCTAGAGCCATCATTTGCACCATACTCAAATAGGTGGTTTATGGTTCCAAAGAAGAATGGTACTCTCCGATTTATACAGGACATGCATCTAGTAAACAGAGTTACTATCAGGAATGTTGGTATAGGTCCAGTTGTGGATGAGTTTACAGAAGCATTTACTCGACATGCCATCTATTCTTTAGGTGATTTGTATTCGGGATATGATCAATTTCAATTGGCTTTGGAAAGCAGGGACATAACCATTATGAGAACTCCTATTCGGCTTGTTAGGATGTGTACCTTGCCTCAAGGTGTCACTAATTCTGTTGCGCATATGATGAATGCCATACATAAGGTCCTTCGTGATTACATATCTCAGCTTACCATGCCTTTCTTGGATGATGTGCCTATTAAGGGGTGTGCAGAAGAAGAGAAGAATGAGAGTCTAAATAAGCAAGGATGCATATACTTTGTGGCTAATCATATTTTAGCTTGTGAGAAGATTTTGGCTAGATTAAAAGAAGTAAACTTGACACTATCAGGGCAAAAATTTGTTTTTGGAATAAATGAGGTTGTCATTGTTGGGCATATGTGTGGGTGTTATGGCTGGAAACCTTCACCTGAGAAGGTGGATGCTATAGGCAAGATTACGGAGTATTGTTCTACCACTTCAGAGGTACGAAGATTCATTGGAGCTTGTGTGTTTTACATGATTTGGATACCCCATTTTGCACACATAGCAGATTGTTTATATCAGTTGCTTCGAAAGGGGCATAAATTTTATTGGGATGAGAGTCACACTAGAGTCATGCAGAAATTGAAGAAGTTATTACAAATTGCTCCTACTCTCAAAAAAGCAGATTATAATTGCGGAAGGCCTATTTTATTGACAGTTGACACTAGTCCAATTGGCATAGGTTTGGCTGTGGGTCAAGATGATGCAGATGGAAACAGATATGCTATTCGGTTTGGGACGAAAGTCCTAAATGAGAGACAGAGGAGGTATCCGAAAATCAAGAGGAAATTACTGGGAATTGTTACGGCACTCAAATGTGACAAGGAGTATTTTATTGGAGCCTCGGTTGTGGTAGAGACAGATTGCTTGCCATTGATAGGTATGATTATTAGTTGCTCTACTCCGGATGTAGCTATGCTGAGATGGATTGCATACATCAAGTCATTAAATCCAGAATTTAAACATATAGCAGGAAAGGATAATCGAGTGGCAGATATGCTGTCTAGAGCCAGATATGATGATGAGGAGACACTACTTGTAGAAGAGGATGATGCAGAAATTTCAACCACTATAGTTGATCATGTTTGTCATGTCTATGATATTGTGGCTTTCATAGAAGAACTCTATGTTGGAGATTGGTTGCAGATTGGCAAGTATCTTAGTACACTAAGAAAAAGAGATGAATGGACAGATGAAGAGTTCAAGAAGATCAGAAGAAAAGCCTATGGTTATTTTCTCAAGGACAGATTTCTTTGGAAGCATCCGAAGAAAAGAGGTGGATTACCCTTGTGGGTTGTCTGCAATAAAGAGACCTAGTTACAGGTGATGAGAGAGTTTCATGAGAGTCCTTGGGCTAGTCATAGAGGAGTGTGGGCTACTTATGAGAAAATTAAGGAGAAATATTGGTGGAAAGGCATGTATAGAGATGTTTCTCACTTTGTAGAGACTTGCAGAGACTATCAGATGTATTTCGTAGTGCGTCATCGAGATGAGCTTCATCCGACCTATCCGCTATGCATTCATTATAAGTGGGTAGTTGACTTGGTTACTATGCCTATGGGTCTATGGTAGATGAGGTATATTGTTTTGGCTAGAGAGGATCTTACCAATCATGTTGAGGGTAGACCTTGGAGAACGAAGACCACTAGTGTAGTGTGTAAGTTCTTATTGGAAGAAATTTTCTGCAGGTATGGCTATGTGGGTAAGATCACTGCAGATCACGGTGAATTGGATGCAAATGAAGCTAGGGAGTTTTTCTCTCAACTAGGAATCAAGTTGGCTCTAACCACAACATACAATCCAGAGGGAAATGAAAAGAGTGAAAGAGGGCATCCGCCGATAGTGAAAGCATTAGCCAAAGCATGCAGAGGATGGATTGGAGAATGGCTGAGACTTCTACCATTTGCTTTGTGGGCTGATCGTACGACTCACAATGTTAGCACATGATATATGCTCGCAGAGTTGATGTATGGTTAGAAATCGGTTATGCCGACTGAGACTTGTGCTTTGACTTGGTCAGTTTTACCTTGGCTGGAGGATTTGATGAGAGAGGAGCTCTTAGCTCTTTGGATCCGGCAGTTGGAGAGAAGACCAGAGGATATTCAGCTATCTATTGACAGGTTGAAGGTTGCTAGACTAAGAAATAAGGACAGGTTTGATAGCAGGCATCAATTGCGGCCTAGAGCAATAGAAGAGGGAGACTGGGGATTAGTCTTTGATAGCAGCCTTGAAAATCAGCATACTGCACTTTGGAAGATGGTGAAAAGATGGTTTGGCCCGTACATAGTCAGACACGTCTTTGACAATGCAACATATGAGCTGACAGAATTGGATGGGACAGTGCTTAGAGTGCCCATTGCAGGAAAAAGAATCAAGATTTTCAAGAAAAGAGATGATGAGGATTATGCATTGGAAGAATTTGCAAGAGGAGAGCAACGAGAAGAAACTCCAGTAGAAGAGACTGATGATATGACAGATAACCTTGCTGATATACCAGAAATAGTTAATGAAGAGATTGATCTATTCATGGATCTTGACGATAATGATCATGGGTAGTTGGACCATCCGGAGGATGCGCAGGATCAGAGGGGGTGGATGTCGTACTGCTGTGCATACAAGGTGTGGAATCCACCAAAAAGTTATGTGTGCGGGATTTGTTACTTTGTACATACTTAGTCGTTATGTTTGCACTTTTGTTCTGCATGGGCAGTATAGTGAAGGGGGTTTGGAGCAAGAGGAACTTATCTGTAATGCTCTAGTTGGCATGTATGCCAAGTTTGGTTATATTGAGGATGCATACTCGGCATTTTCCATCTTACCTTGTCTTTTAGTCTGGAAAGTTGTTCTTGGGCTTATACGCATATGCCAAAGGTTACCCCCTTACAAAGAAGAGCTTCTTTGTTTAGATGCTAGATTTGCTTATGTGTTTTGTGAGAGGATCACATTGGAAGTAATGCAGCTTGTTAAAGCAAATGCCAGGCATATTAAGTCATCTACAGGCTGGAAGATTGTTTGTCATTGTTGTCAATTACTGCTTGTCACTTAGAGGCATCAGAGGCTGGCTTTGAAACATTGGTTTTCATTATGGTAGATGCTGTGCACTTAACATCTACGAATTATGTGCTTTGTTTGGATGTTGCACATGCTTTTGTAAAGGTATCAATTGGTGCCCCTAAAAGGTATTTCCATGCACTAGACCTTATGATAGAATCTACAAAATGTCTTGCCAAGTGGTTAGTCAAGCTAGATGAGGAGGTTTTGACCAATAGCTCATAGGAGCTTTGGGAGATGTGGCTGAGACCAGACTCTCAGAAAAATAAGTGGAGACTCTGCATGGATTGGTTATGTATATGGTGCTTTGATATTTGTAGGTGTGGTTGGTGGAGTTCTTTGTGAAGCTCAATATTTTCAGAATGTCATGCGTGTTAGCTTCCGCATTAGATATTCTATGATTGCTGCTGTATTCCGTAAAACACTGCGGTTGACTCATGAGGGAAAGAAGAAATTTGCCTTTGGCCATATCATTAACCTGATTACTACAGATGTTGAAGCTCTTCAAGGATTCTTTTAGTTGGATGACACCACTAATGAAGCTAGGCTACAAGAAACCCTTGGTGGATTTAGACATTTGGCATTTGGATACAATTGAGATCCCACTTAGGGATCCAAAAGCTCCATTTAGGATGCCACTTATAGACAAATTCAAGGACATGGGAACAGTTGTGATAGGGAAAATAGAATCAGGGATAGTAAGGCAAGGTGACAATCTATTTATCATGCCAAATAAGGTCCATGTGAAAGTTGTCACAATAAGGAGAGAGGCTAATGAGGTCAGAGTTGCCAAACCAGGGGAGAACCTTCGGATCAGATTGTCTAGCATAGAAGAGACTGATGTATCACCTGGTTTTGTTCTGTCAAGTATAGCTTGGCCTATTCCCTATTTAGTGGAGTTTGATGCCCAGGTGAAAATTTTAGAGCTATTGGATCACAAGGCAATTTTTACTGCTGGCTACAAAGCTGTTCTTCATATACATGCGGTTGTGGAAGAGTGTAAAATTATTGAGCTTCTACACCAGATCGATCCCAAGACAAAGAAAGCTATTGAAAAGAAAGTGCTGTTTGTTAAAAGGGGAGCCATGGTAGTGGCTCGTATTCAAGTAAACGAGCTAATCTGGGTGGAATGCTTCAATGAATTTCCACAATTGGGAGGCTTTACTCTTCGTGATGAAGGGAAAATTGTGGCAATTGGTACGGTGGTAAACCCCAGAGGAGTCTTCTGTCGAGGCTTGCTTTTTCTGAGCGCAATATATCGAACCTGAAGAAAAAGAAAGAAAAAAAGGAAGTGATAGTGGCCGCTTTTTGAAAAAAAAAACTGGGGCAATTGAGGAAGAGAAGCAACGGGGAGGAAACTTAGAGGGGATCGAGAAGCTTTTGGGAGGGGGAAAGCAATCAGTTTAGGAGGGACAATTACCTGTAAACATCCAGAGATTCAGGATGGATCGGGGATTGCTAAGAAGAAGAGGACGCCAAGTTTGTGCATTGGAAAATTATTTCCCGATCTAATCTTGCAAAACAATAGGGGAATTATCAATGGCGAACCAGCAAAATTGTGGATTCTTTCCTTCCTCTCCTCTGCTGTTGCTGATTAGTAGAGGATTTGTGAACGTATTGTCCACGCCAGAGAAACCATTACTTGTCACGTTTTCAGCTGTGATTCATGAGCGAGGAGTCCTCGATCTGAAAGGCAATGGACGATAATCCAGGAGGAGAATAAGAAAGATAAACATCGCTTCGTAAATGCAATTGCAGAGAAAAAGGATTCCTAATGCTTTTATTGGACGGCTACATATAACTGAAACACTAGGCTTTGAGGAAACGACACGATCTAGATACAAAATGCTTCCTAATACAATCCGCAAAGCTTTCCCCATACACCGAAAAATCACAGACATATAAGGAGGAATGCTCTATATCTTTTCCCATCACATCTTCTCCCTTCAAAGCTTTGAACTCAGCACTGATGAAAGGTGCTTAAGACAAAGTAATCACTGAGTTAGGCCATCTGAACAATATGGGAGGAGATCGAAGACCCAAAAAACCTACACAGGGAAATGTGCCAAGTACAGTAAAAGCTCTATAGAGTTTGACAATCTGGCTTGCAGTAAACAGAGAGATAGAGCTTTCATTTCGTGCCCAAGCAATACAAAGCGTCTTCTATCTTCTACAAACAGAGATTATCCAGATGACAGTGCCAAAGCTCCTTTAGACAGGGATTTCTTGGATGTTTACATCAAAGTTTCATCTGTTTCTCCAATGGGTAGTTCAGTGAATACTTGTCTGTGAAGTTGCAAATTTTCCTGTGGAACTAGGCTAGGGCATTCTTGTTGTGGGAAAAGAAGGATCTTCTATGACTGTGGATTTGAACTTAGACAATAATTACATGTCTGAATCAAAAGATCATGTTGTCACAACAGAGCTCAACTCTTCTAATGTAAAAGAGGGAGTTGCTAAGCTATAAAGCTGTTTGTTTCATCAGTCATTTGAAGAGTTGTTGGAATGTAAACATGAACGTTGTGGAGGTTACCACTGTAAACTGACATCATTTTTTTCATCTTGCTTAATCGCTTGATTGATCTTCTGTCCTGGAATTTCTCAAGAATCTCTGTGGTTGCGACTTTGCTTTCGAAATTCCTTCAACAACGAGGTTTGTCACTTAGGGCCTACTGAGTCTACATTGCAACATAAGAGTTCTAACTGAACCCACTAGGATCGACCTGAGTTTCGTGGTTCCTAAAATCAGACGGGTCTCCTAACAACTAGCTAGCATCAGTAATTTCAAGTTTCCACTTCCTAACAGAATTACTCAAACTGAAGCGGACTTGCCATTGCACTTGGTTCAAATAGAATGGAAGACAGAGGGGAGTTCAGTACATCAACCCTCTTGCCCATAAGGCAAAATCCCATTTCAACCCCCTAAAAAAATATAAGTCAGTTCTATCTAACAACTAGTTGGTCAATTTATTGTCTTCATATTTCTATCATCGATTTAGAAAAGCTCCCAGTTAACTGGGACCACCCTACCATTAGACAAACCCATCGAGGTCCACGCCTACCTGCTTTCCTTTGATGATGGTATCGTATTTAGTTTTTAAATTACCTACAGTACATTTATTGAAACATGTACAACCAACTTCCTTAATTAGTCCATTAAATCATAGGTTCCTTCATGTAATTTATTTCACGGACCAAAAAACCCTTAAATAAAAAGTAAATTCCTTTATTATATCAGAATTTTATTACAAATTCCATCTCCTATCTTTGGAGAAGATATACAAAATTCCATGAGGGTATTCTGTCCACCAAGATTCCACCCTTGTAACTAGTATTTAGGGTTCCAGGATTCCATACTGGGTCACGAAGGGCCTTGTGAGATTCTAAGAGAAATATGGAGTTTATGGCCAGAGCCCCCCTAGCACCCACATTTTCTACTACCCCTATGGATAGACCTTTTGCTATGGAGCCGGTATAAGCTGCTCAAAGCGATAACCATGACCCCCTTGGAGTAGGGTCTCGTAGCTAGCTTGGAAGTAGCCTAGCGCAATCTTTTCTTTTATCATGTTTGTCAATGTTTTTAAATAGCGCTCTAGACTCTAGCAAATACACATAATCCTTTCAAACATATAACGAATGATGCAATGGCAATCATACCATCATGTAGCTCATAGCTTCCATAGCCAAGGTAGACCTTAGCCTAAGGTCATCTTACAATCTAATGAGGATTCTCCTCCCCAACAAGAAGTGTTAAGTACATTTCTTTCAACTTATTAAGCAAGGCATGAATTTTTCGCTTAGGGTTATCTTACCCAACATAAATGAAATTCCTTAAAGAAATATATTGTGACAATAACTTCACGAGATGACTTACAAGACTTTTAAATAGAGTTTCACTTTTTATGCTTTAATCAACATTTAACCTTGTCATGTTTGACAATAATCATATTGATTTACTTTACTAATCTCGAGTGCACATAAAGTCATATGTGCAATAACCTTCTGCAACTATTTCCATCATGATTCTATGATTTATAATCTCAATTAATTAACTACAAATCATAGATGTTAATTGTTTATGTGTATCTTAGTATGCCTTCTACATGAAACTATCAATTCATGTAAGTGTAAAATATGGAAGCTAATATTTTATGTACTTAATTCTTATATGGATATTGTCTGTGCAATGTAACAAGTAGCTCTTATACCATTTGATGCAAAGTCTAACATTTTTTGTAAAAAATTAGCATAAACATTATTATTTTATTTGAAAAAATAATAGCCTAGTAGTGAATAACCTGGTTTGGTACAACATCATTGGAAATCACGTATTTGCTTGCACTTGCATTCGCCACACCAGATATTCCATTTTGGTAGTGGCAACTCTGGCAACCTTGGGAACTCCCATATCTTTGGTGATGCCCGCCAATTGCACTGGATCTCATGGTCTTTCCACCTCGTCGCTTTGGAGCCATCATTCGTGAGTATGTTTGAGAGATAGGGAAGGCATAATAAATTTGAGATGGAAGAGCATAAGACAAGACAACTTAGTCGAAGTCCATGAGACATGGGGGTTGAGCTAACTCTCTTCCTTGTAGCCTCTCAAGTAACTCCCTCCCTCTCTCTCTCTCTCTCTATCTCTCCTTCTTCCTTCCATAGCCTCTTAGGGCCTCTTGTGCCTCTTTGGACTGAGTAAAGGGCATGCCTTTTTATAGGCTGAAGGGAGTGCATGCTACCTCTCCCTTCCCCTCTCTTTTCTGCCCTCTTTGGGCAAAGACAACTCCTCTACTCATAGTGGGGAGCTTCTTTCTCTCCTTTTTTTATTTTTTTATTTTTAAAAAATTTTGAATAACAAAAAAGGGGAGGGTATTCATGAGGCTTGAGGTTGAGGATACCTATAAATATTGGAGATTAAAGGAGATATTTAAGGTAAAGAGGATTTTGATGATGATGAGAGAGATGATGACGATGACAAAGATGATGATGGTGATGACAAAAACGTCGATGACAATGTTGATGATGGTGAGGTGGCCTTTCAATAACCAAAGCATCTATAGTTGAATATGATCAATGCCCTTGATTCACAACTCCTCCAACTAGGGAAAGAATTCTCAATGCTACAAGAGTTTGAAGATTGAGATTAATGTAGGCAAGGATAATGGATTCATGCTCTAGTCAATTGGCACCATTGACAAATTCCCTTTTATTGCAACTCTACAAGTTCACTAACTACTCAAGCAACCTAATTTAAAGCACAATTTTGACCATATGAAATGTTGTAGGAATTCCTTTAGATGATAGTAATCTGGTCAACAATTACTCCATCTATTGAGCTATATCAAATTTCTTGCTCTATTCTATCTTCAATTTCAGTATTACTAGTGAATGGCTTGAATGGATTGTCTAACTTGTCATAAATCAATTCTGAACTCTTAAAGCATCCTTTACAAGAGGATCCCACTACTGCTTTTAAAATTCAATACCAACAACCTAAAAGGGAGAGTGTAGGACTGTAGATGAGTATTCAAGTCATATGTCTCACCCTTCCCCCATGCATATGAATGAGCAATGTTCCAATGAGCAAGTAGATTCACCTTGCTAAAAAGTCTCATCATGGAAAAAAGATTCTTCTCTTCAGGTAGGGTATCCAAAATTAGTAACTTCTATGGGCCTTTCACCAATGTTGAGTACTGGATTGGATTATTGGGAGAATTCTACATATTCACAATTAAACTTCTCAGAATCTTGTTGGGATGATTTATTTTAGAGAGCTAGAGTGTGTACTGAAACGACTATGGTTGTTATACCATCCTTTGTCTCCCACTGCAACAGTTTGTTAATGAGGCCTTTGCTTCAAGAAAGTTTTTATGGGCTTTGCTCAGTGGTGGATCATTTCCAAGTAAAGTCTTACTAAGCAAAATAATAGAAACTATAGTTGAAAACTTTCAGGTAGCAGATGCAACTCTGTCAACATTGAGTGCACCGAACACTGACAACCAGTATGCGGCGGACTTACATTGCTACACATTCCAATCAATCTGACCCTCCCCAAGGGGTAGGTGAACATGGCTGAATGGGAAATTTAGTATCAAAAGAAGGGAATCTTGGATCACATTGTAGAACCTTTCTTGAAAGACAGATTAAGCAAGGAATCCCTCAAGAAGTTTGTGAAAATAGCTAAGAAATGTCTAGCAAAATTAGGGTTTGATAGGCCAACCATGGGTGATCTAGTATGGAATTTGGAATATGCTCTCCAATTGCATGAGAGTTCAACAGAGAAAGAGTTGGATACTAGCAATCTAAAGGCCAAAGAAATCCATTTGAAAGCTGTTCCACAGGTAGAGCTTCCCCTGGCAGGGGGAAAGATGGATCCAGGAAAGATCAATAATAGCTTAGAAAATTTACATAGTATTGCATTTAGTAAGGGTTCAGATCATGAATCCACAACAAGTGTTGTGTTTTCTTAGCTGGTGAATCCTGAGGAAAGGTAGCAAATAGCGTCAAGAATTTTTATGTAACAGTCCAAGCGGAAATAGGGTACCAAAAGCCTGTCCTCAAACCAAAGCAAGTCTTTGTGCAATGTTCAATAGTCCTCTAAATGCTTGCTTTAGTGAAGATTATTGTAGTGTTCAATGGCCTTTTGAATGCTTACTTCTAGCCTTCCGAATGCTTGCTTCAGTAAAGATGACCTTCCTTCTGAGCTCATGAAGCTACATGACCTATGCCCTATCTGATCCTTTAGCAACCTGCACTTCATGAAGGTTGTTCTTGCCCATATCTTGCTGAAATTTGTGAGGAAGGGCTGCTGAAAACACCATAAATGCTAGAAAGAATCCTTGAAGAAGAATAAGAAAAGTTTACTCCCTTAAGCCTCTTCAAAGGCATCAATAATGGTGCTCCACTTGTTGAGAAGGAAGAGTAGAGGAAGATTCAAGTAAAAAATGTTGGTGAAACTTCATGATCTAGAGGCTAAAAGAAGATCTCTGCTGAAAACTCCATGAAAGCTTGACAAAATCCTGAAGAAAGAGTAAAGAGAAGACTCTCTTGAAAAGTAACATACTTTATTTCCCTTCTAAGCCCAATTAACTCCCATTTGACCTGGTCACCTCAAAATTGCATGAAAATTTGATGGCGACTTGCTATTTTAGCCTTCCATTGCCGTATCTATCCTTGAATATCTCCAAATGTAGTCTTCATCTAGTTGTAGATGTCCTACAAACCTCTGCTAACACTCTTGATGTCAAATACTTGTAGTACTTGTCTGAATTGGTTTTTTATGGAAAAAATTTGATATGGAATAGAGAAAAATGGATCAAAGACCAACGCTCTGATACCACTTGCCAAGAAGTGAACTCGAGAGAGAGAAAGAGAAGAGAGAAGACTATAGGAGAGACATGTGAAGAAGTGCAAAAGTGAGAGAAAGAGAGTGACGAGGAGAGAGAAATACTCGAAAGAAGAAGAGAGATGGTTGGAAGCCATGAAAGGATAGGAGCTAGAGAGAGAAGAAGGACAAAGTTGTATTATTGTGTTAAAAAAACTAACTTTTGTACATGTGACCTTTGCCCTTTTATATGCCCCTAATTTATCTATTTACAAATGTGGTCATGTTTGGAAGTTAAACCCTTTTGGAAGGAGCTAGGGAAATATGTTGAGAAATCTAGTTTTCAGGGAGCCATCTCACCCTAGTTGATCTTGTGTGGTGCTCATGCAAACTCAACAAAGCATCACTTGCTCTCTAGGATATCATATGTGGTATAGGAATCTAGTTTATATGGAGCTATAGGAACAGTAAGCTTTTTGGGGGTTATATGTAGATCTCGAGGGGTGCACCTATAAGAAATCATTTATATAACACATATGTTCGAAGGGTATTAAAAAATACCCTTTCTTTAGGTACCATAAGGCCATAAAATGACGGCCCTTTTTACTTTACTAAAATTATGGGTTTTTTAAAAGTATAATTAAAAATCCATTTTGTAATTATAATTCTATAAAGTTTACTAAATAAAATACCCTTTCCTTTGAACTCACTTGGTATCTTACATGTTCTATAAGGTGGAATCCCGGGAGGTAGATACCATTCGCTAAATGTAGTTAAATGTAAATAAGAGCTTTGTCTAGTTTTGATTGATTAGGCAGTGAGTGGTTTGATCATGGGGCAAACCACTTTTAAAGTTCTTGTCAAGGATGCCACTCAAAGCTCATTTGTTGTTTGAGGTATCTAGGGATAGTCTCTTCATCAACTAATAAGGGTTTCAACAACATTCTTTGCATTGGATGTGGAAGGTAATGGATTGTGATTTAATGACAAAATCAATAAGTAATGATTTTTTTGTCAAGGCATTGTAGTTCCTCATAGTTCATAATGTCAAAAAAATTATACTTTGTTCTCAAATTTTATAATTATGAATATATGAGCCTAGATTTTCATGAAAACTTTCGCTCAATATTTTCTTTCACACACACACACACACACACACACACACACACACACACACACACACACACACACACACACACACACACACACACGCATGCACAGGCATGTAGGCATGCATGCACGCATGCACGCATGCATGCACATGCACACGCACACGCACACGCACACGCACACGCACACACACACACACACACACACAAACTAGTGTAGATTGCACAACAACCTAATATTGTAATTGTTCCATTTTAGTATTTGTTACCCTATAGCCTACCTTGGTCCTTCCCCTACACTTCCATGATTCTTTCCAATTGTAAACAAGTTGTAAACCCCTCAAGGTGGAGAGCTTAAATCATGCCCTCAACATTGACACTTTAGCTAACCCATTTCTCTAAGAATAATATTGATGGATAGAAAGGGGCACCTCTTTTTTTATTATTGTTTTGCCTTGGGCAAAATATGAAAGGCTTGGACTCATTTATAGAAAGGTGTTGTTTCAAATGAAAGGTGAGAGAGTTTTAAATATGAGACTTTTATTTTCCTTTGTAATGAATTTTTAATTGCCTATAAGTGGATGAAGACAAGTCGACTTTTATGAGCTAGGAATTGAATACATGCATCCATGTTCATAGCCGTGAGCTTTACACTAAGCAAGCTATGATTTTTAACCTCAAACAAGAAACATTTGTCCACCCTATTAACTAGAGACAATGCCCACTACTCTTGCAATTGAGGTTTATGCATGGTTGGATCATATCATAAAAAGTGAGTAATTTTAGGTGCCATAAGAAAAAATGAGGAACTAAAAAGTGCAACCAAAAGAATTGACCTTGAATGGATGAGCTGCTTTCCAAGCATGCATTGATTTTGGTATGTTAATTCATCAACCCCCTCTCCTAGGACTCTCCTATAAAACTACCTAATCACTTAGAGAAACACAAGGCATGAACACTACCTGCTCGGAATGACATGTTATAGAGAGAGAGAGAATTACAAGACTGTCACAAACACGAACCATGCAGCCAAAAAGAAGCAGAGGAAGACCAAGAAAGCCCAAGTCAAAAAGTGAATGAAGAAGCTCATTCTGCCCAGGCAAGAAAAGTGGAGGAGAAGGCAAGCTCAAAAACAATGTACAAGAGCACCAAATATTCTAGCAAGGTGCTCTCAAGGATGAAGGAAAGCACTAAGCATTCTAGCAAGGGGTTGTAATGTGCTCCCCTATCAATTGTCCATGCACGTTTTTAGTGGTCCATTGAGAGACGAATCTAAGCGATGCTGCCGGCACTCCCATGGAATGTTAAGGGTTTGTCGCTTAGGGTTTCTTGAGACTTCCTCGCAACAGAACGTTCACAGCCGAACCCATTGGGATCGACCTGAAACTTGGGTCTTTGGTAGTCAAGATCTCCTGACAGTATTCTAGTGTCGGGTCTTGAATATTCTACTTTGCGCAGAGATACCCAAGTCGAAGAAGATCCATGTCACACTTGGTTCAAAGAGAATGGGAAAAGGGAGGGATGCGCCCCTCAACCACTCTACCCGTAGGGCATAGTCCCATTTCAGTCCCCTAAAATGGCATGAATCGGGGTTCTAACCTAACAATTTCTAAAGGTTGGATGTCGATAAAACCTTGTGAGAAGCCTCCCAATTCTGTGGGACCACCCTACCATAGGACACTCGTCAAAGGTTCTACCCACTTGCTTCCCTAAGTAGGCATTCTTTACTTATTTAATTAAGTCCTATCACATTTATGTGTGACATTTAAAATTAACTTTCTTAATTAAGCCTTTTTGGGGAACAGGGTTCATTCGTGTAACTTATAGCACTGATACAAAAAAAGTGCAAGTAGTCCTTTTTGACAAACAAGTTCAAACAAATTCCTTAACTTATATTTAAGTTAATATTTGTCTCCTACCCATACAGGAGAAATTATATATCCCTTCTGCCCTACAAAAGTAACTGGTCCAAATCACATGGCACCACAATTTCCATCCTTTATCTAGAATAGGATCTTCCAATGCCACAGACGTTGGGCCCACGGTAGTCTTCAACTCTATTCCAAACTAAGCATGGGGTGTCCAGAGCTCCACCTGACCCACAAGCAGCTTAGGAGTGAGACACCATTTCAATGGTTGTCCTTTTCACCACTTGACCTTCGGCTCATGAATCGAGCAATGCCTTCTCAGGTTGAAGCACAAGGCGACCTTGGAGATGATCCACGTGTGCAAAATATCATTTCCTTAATTAATCTAGTTAAGAATCAAGCACAATCAAGGCAATCGGCCCTTATATCATTTTCCAAAAAAACATTCATTTACCCTCATGGCAATTAGACCCTTGCCATAAATTTACCATCAATCACAAGTACTTGGAATAATCATCCAAATCACAATGCAACAATCAATTGAATATAAAAGCATTTAGGGTGTACAACAACACCAATTGTATTCTTCCCAAACAATGCAAGAATAGGCGCAACAATCTTTGCATCGCATATCTTCTCTCCCCCTTGGGATCAATAAGAAATTTTATATAAAATTTAGTTAACACTCCCTTCTTTCGGTTAAGGCATATGTTACGGTTTCAAGCATTGTGCAAGACATAAGTTCTGTTAGTCACTCACATTGATTGATAACCCAACCTCCTTCCCAATAAGTAGAAAAGCATTGGTCTTTCCATTGACTTAGGGTTTCCTAATCCTTCAGTTTCCTTGCTTTCCTTTGAGGCCTAGAGTTGTTATTTTCATCTAGCTCCGAATCGGATTGATAAACATTGTAATTATCCAACGGATCTCAAGGCATCTTTGTTTTAATCCTTATGATCGTTGTTTGATCCAAGCATGGCCATGCCATGGAACATCTTCTTCTATTACCATAGCACAACGTAGCCATGAGTTGTAAATCAAGTACAAGAAGATGAAAGACAAGAAGAAAAAAATTAGTGATAGTGCCTAAGAATGATGCTACATTAGTATTTCTTGCCTTTTTATAATAAACCCTAAAGCCCTCATTTCTCTTGGCTCAAGTATTTACAAGGTTTATACTTGGAATAGGCTTCAACTCTCATGTTCATAATTTGCTTCATTACATTTTTTGGTCCTATGATTCATGTAGGCATCTTCTATGTACTATATTGTTATCATCCTTTGTATCTTTCCATAATTCCATGAGTTTTTATTAGTGAACTTGTACTTATTCTATGTATTAGTCTTGTGGGTCCACGTACATTTTGCACTTATCTTAATGACCATTGCGCACCTAACATGTAATTCATTTGTAGAATATAAATACAATATATAGTGCTATATGTGGCAGGGCAGCTTACTACCCTGCCACATTTTTTTTCTTTGTAACTGTTGCTATTAGTGTCGCAAATTTATTGCACGCATCGTTATTGGTGTGGCATTATGCATCACAGACTATTGCTATATGTGTCAGTATTTAAGTCACTATTTACATTGTAAAATTGACAAAAATTGTGACGCAAATACCGATGCATATAGTGACGATTTTATGGAGACGCTAATACCGACGTGTTTAGCAATGACAAGGGTAATTTTTAAAATGAATATTTTCGTCACTTTGAACGTCAGTATGAGGCCTATCTCTTGTAGTGTTGGATATTATTTGAAGGAGACCTTGGTTCTTGTTTGCTAATGTCAAAAAAGTGAAGAGTAATTAACCAGGGGTTGCTTTTGTGAGTATAGTAGGTTGTCACAAAGGTGAATGGGATCAATTGATATGGTCAAATGTTCTCGTTTCTAAGGAAACCATGTTGAGGATTTAATAATTTGACACCATGTGAGCCGTAACTCTAGTATGCAAAGTCAAGTGTATGGAAGATTGTCACTTTAGACTTCTTGAAGGACACGGAGATCCCTCACTTAACCAACTCATTTGGATGTGTGGAGGTGCACATGATAATGGTTTGTTGCCTTACTCCTAGATATCCCTATCAAATATAATGTATGATAACTGGCTTTGGAGGTGGTGCAATCTATGAAATTCTAAAACCCTCAATTAGTGGATTTGGGATGACATTAAGAGATGGTGTAATCTTATAGATAGAAAAGGTTTTTCTCATTGACTCTATTTGGATAACACTAGTTAATAGACTTCCTTTTTTATAGCTTGGTTATCATTCTTTGCATATTTGTCTTTTAGTAAAGAAAATCACTATGTTGCACTTTATTGACCACAACAACTAACATAAAGAATTTTGTGGAAACTAAACTATAGGAATCCTTTCTAGCAAGTAACTAAATGGTTGGCAAACCTTAGAACCTTTAGACAAGCTTTGACACTATAGGGTTGCGCTTGAACTTTTGCATTGGTTGTATAGTTGACCAAAATTGATTGTGAGTACTAGTGAAATGATTCCAACCACTAATGAAGAACTAGGCATGACAGTTTCTCGTCTGTAGAAGACAAAAAACACATGGGCCCTTTTTACTATGACCACATGTGGCCAAATGCTTCAAGATTGATATGGCAAGGTGTTATTGGAGTGCTTGCGCAAGAAGGATTCACAAAATATTTGAGCACGTTGACCATGCAATATAAATTTAAGATCTAGGAATTTGGGAACCAAAAGTTTCCATGAACCCAATAAAGACCTAGAAAGAGAGTGAGCAATGTTTGGAGATCCACTCCCATAAAAGGAGGTGAGGTGGCTAAATATAACCCTCTAGAAGTGTGGTTGGAAACACTACCCTAGAAGGTATGTCTAAAGTATGGAACATTTCACCTATATGGTCACTATGCTAGAGGAAACAATAGATTATTTACCACCTTTTTTGGGAATGCTATGAGGTTAAGGGTATTTGGGGAATGTCAAGAAGATGGATGGCTAGAGTGTGATCTCATGACAAGATAACTGTGATAGTTATCTTGTTTGGTAACAAGAGTGAATTCAATGATCAATATATTAGACTCTAGGGAGCTCTTTTATAGGTAGGAGTAGTCAAGTCCATATGGTGATTCCAAAACAAAGTCTAAATATCTTGGGTAGGCTCAACTAGGCAGTTACACTTTACAGTGAACTCAATAAGTATAGAGGGATATTTTGTCAGTACTCAAAGATTTTAGAAAGACAATATGTCTTTACCAGGTAGCTTTTAAAGCATTGACCAAATATAGATTGATATAATTGATTTTGGGATCTCCCATAGATCATATTTATCTTTCAATACATGACATATTATAATAATTATTACACTTAGGCATCCACAACTAATATACCTGGCTATTGTTGCACACTGTTCACTCCTTTTTCAAGGGCCCTATTTTGTGTGTTTCATGTTTCGTAAAAAAAATTGTGTATGCTCATACATTTATGATTAATATCCTTTGGCATATTTGTGGCTTGCCTTAAGAAAGCCAAACTCTTGATGGCCTATGGACATATTGATGTGCCTTCTTAAAGCTTTAGAGAGGGCCCCAAATGTTTTTGGGATTTTTTTTGACATCATAAATTTTTGGTGACACTTTGAATAAATGCTAAAGTACTTTGGCAACAATTTACATACACCATTATTATCCAAAAAAGGTCTACCTATATCCTGTTGTAAGGATAAATGTCTAGTTGTCAAAAATTCTCATTTTATGTCTTATCTCATTGAAAATTTTAAGTAACTTCTAGTATTATTAACTTTACTCACAAAAGGTTAGGATTTAGAAGATTGTTACTATTGCATAAGCTTTTTTATTTTAGAAGACTTTGTTTGTTATAGTTTAATGTAAATTCTCACTTCACGAGGAGATCTATAAAGTTATATGTGACATATAATTAAATTTCTTTTCACACCGTTGAATAGACGCTACTTGTTACATAAGTCCAAAGTTCATAGTTTTCAAAAGCTAGGGGTTGAAATCATCTCCACTTTTGAAAACAACTAACGCAAATACGCATGCAATACATTCAACTTAGACTTTCGTGAAATAATTTTGAAATTTTACAAAAAATTCTTGTAGAACACAATATTACCAGAATGTAAGGTCGAAGAAATCTTGATGTTTATCCAATTTGTTGAAGACACCATAAATGTTTCATACGTTAAGTACAATGATAGCATCTCAACCTTTTGAGTTCACTATTTGTCGTTTCCCATTGAAGGCAACATGTTTTTCATGTTTAGAATTGGACATGGTTGAGGCCCGAGGGGTTGATCCCAGGCTGTAAAGCTGATTGGGGCTGTAAATAAATTGGGGATGGTTCATCGATTGAACTCCGACTGTAAATTAATCAATCGAGACTCTAAAACCCATTGATGGCGGCAATGATAGTTATGAATCATGGTGGTGGGATGATTACCATAAGCGAGGCAGCTCTACAAGAGTATAAATCAAAAGGCCAGAAAACCTGGTTACCCCAGCTTATAATCATCAGAGATTGGCCGTGGTAATCAGTTGTTGCTGCCAGGTCGACCGCCGGGAGGAGGAGTAGCCGTGCGGAGATTATTAAAAGACGGGGCTTTTGAATGCTCCGATGCTGGTGTTCTTTTTGATGATGATATTGATCTGCTCCTGCGGTTGATATCTGGCTGTGCAGCGTTGTTGATTTGGTGCACATTGTCGCTATCATTATTCTTATGTTGACTATATACAGAATGGCGGGATGCCGCGTTTATGGGATTTGTAGCCGCGGGGGGCGGGGTAGCGGTTCTGAGAATCCCGAGAGCGTCATCGAGCTTAACTCCACATGCGTGATCGGCCCGCCGCCCAGTTAACTCAGTCTCATGACTGGGCTCATGAGTAATGGAGATTTGATAGGGCTTCTCAGAAGGTAAAGCTATGTAGTTAAGCTGTACATTAGTGGCGGCCGGTGCGTCGGTACTCATGCTAAGTATATTATGATCCGTGCCGCACCCTATCAGTGCAGGTTGACCATGATCAGCAGCAATCGATGAGGAGGAGGAAGAGGACGGTGATGACGGTGTCAATGATGAAGATGGCAAGGGGATATTATTACTGTTGAGTCGACGATCAATTAACGTAATATCGCGCGCACCTTCTGCATGCAGGAAACACCCAGGAAGTGAGCCTAAGATATGAATGGCAATTACGAAGGCGACCAAGTATAAGGTCACGAGGCTGCTGTATGGACGCATCAATAAAGAAGATGATGAGGAGGAGGTTGAGCGGGGGGATATCATGTAGCATCAATAGTGGGCTCTCTCTCTCTCTCTCAGAGTGTATGTTATAAATCTAAGAGTGTTATAAATCTAAGAATCGATAACTTGTAATGTTATTATGGTCGATAGCTTGGGTCTCTTTTTATATTCTCGCCTTGAACCGCAGTTGGTTGACCATGTAAAATTCTGCAGCGTTGGCAGCCGCAGTCGTCGTTTTGAAGTTTGAAAGTTGAAGCTTCAAACGACGATAGATCAAAACGTGGCAGTCCCCTATACGCGGATGACCTTGATTAAAAGGTGCGTACTTTATAAACTTTATATGTATTAGATTCTCTTTTTTAAATATTAGCTACTTGTTCCTCTATGTGTTCTAAAATTTTCTATATGCAAGATGATATATTCTTCTTACTAGATATGTTAGAGAGCCAAGAGTATATAGTTCAGCTCCATGGCACCCATTTAATAATAAAATCAAGATATACTAGGTTCATCAACTAGTTGTAGGCCTTAAGGATTTATCATCTCATATATTTAACAATTTAGAACGATGTAGAATCAAGATGAGAAAACTAATAACGATATTTGCTCATCACATGTTAATTCAATCTATTAACCCACAACAAGTGAAATGTTCCACCTCATTGTCTTAATCTTTTCTTGAGAAAAAAAGATGGAAGAGGACCATAATTGAGACAATCTTTTATCTTACTTTCACGTTTAAGATTCAAAAGGCACAATGTATACATAAGGAAGATGTTATAATAAATATCTCTTTCATAAGCCACTCCACTAGTCTAATTAAATTAAGAATCTTTGTTCTTAGTATATGTAAAGAATGTATACACATAAGGAAGGTGTCCATTATATGGAAAAATTTTGTTTTGTTAATCAAATATATTTTTCCCTATTTATTATAATACAAGTTAAAAACATCTATGTAATAAGAATAATATCTTGATTTTATTATTAAATGCATTATGATACATGGTCATGTTATTTGTGGTGGATGAGAGGGCCCCACCATGCTTGAAGGTTTCATTGCATTGACTCATTGCATCGAGAAGGAAAGTGAAGCATTGACAATTTAAGAAAATGGATTTATGAATCGAACACCTGCCTTTCATCAATTTTTCTTTGCTTTGAAGGGTATCACACACACTCTCTCTACTCTCTAGTATTCATTCTAGTTCAAGTAGCCCTTTGACTTGGAATTCATTGCCCTTTTTTTGCCATCTCATCTTTATTTATAGGAGAAGGGGGGTGATGCCATGAGGTCATGGGGTGGGGCCTTATACTATAAATATTTGATTTTAATTGTTCAAAAATGTTTGGAGAGGTGGTGGCATCATTCTAACCTGCAATGGCTATCCCCGTCATCTTTTTCCTCTCCTAAATCACTATTATATTACCCTACCATGAAGGTTTAAATAGATTACTCATTTAGCTCCCTAGTCATGTTCATGTGTGATGTGGTTTTTGGTGTGGATTCTAGCTTGGGGATTTCAAATCAATTTTTATTTGGACACTTCTAAATTTCTATTGATATCCTAGTGTGTGCATAGTGAGAGAAAAAAGAAACATTAATTATGTGCTTTGTAAGAAGGAGCTAGTATATCATATTCTCTTTCCTTAGAAAAATCAAGATCCTCTCATCTAGAGAGAAACTTGAAATAGTCTCCCTTGAGAAAATACTCCTCTATACATGTAGCATGTTCTTTGGACAAGTCCTTCCATTGAATAATGTATTCACAAAGAGTACACTTTTGATAGGTTTCTGCCTAATTTCTAGAATCCTATCTACTTCAAGGATACTTTTAGTTGGTACTAAAATCTTCCCATCATCTAAGACATATTCAAGGTGGATAGATATGTAGGACTTTAGAAGAGTCACTTGAAATACATTGGGTGGATGCTCTAACCTATAGACATTCCTACTTGAGATATTTGACAAACTCATAAGGTCCATAGTACCTTGGACTGAGTTTTTTGAATTTGCTTAAGGATAAAGAACTCTTTTTTCGTCAAATTCTTAAGAAAACCATGTCTCCCTGTAACGTGTCCCCTAGTATCATCCAGGACACGTCTTAGCAGTCCATCGAAAATGATGTCTAGAAAACTCCGTCCGGCACTCCCAAGGAATGTTACGGGTTTTGTGATCTAGGTCTTCCCGCGTCTGCCACGTAGCGGAAGTATCCTGGCCGTTTCCCACTTAGGATCGACCGGAATTAGGGTTTTCTTGTTTGGTCATTAGCTAACAGCAACTAGCGTCAGACCCGAGCGAACTACTTTACGCTGAAACGCCAGGTCCGAAGCGGATTCACGCTGCACTTGCTTCAAGGAGAATGGGAAACAAGAGGGATGCAAGGCTCAACCTCTCTGCCATAAGGCGTAGTCCCATTCCGTTCCCCTAAAACAACGTAAATCGGGTAAGACGTAACTCTAGGTCATCGTTCTTGTTATTCGTTTTGATGATGATGATCATCCCGCTGTTCTTCGAGATTTTTTAGAAAAGTTCCCAGCTAACCGGGACCACCCAACCGTAGGACGGACCCATGGCCCATCCTCCGTACTTTCCTCGGTTTGTTTTAGTTATGTAATTATCTAACACATTAATTTGACATATAACAATCATCTTCCTTAATTAACCCTGTTAAGCACTGGTTCCTTCATGTAATCTTATCACGTGACAGAGAAAAACAATATCAAGCAAGTTCTTTTAATATTTTATCATTATCTTTGAAATACAAGGAGTTCCGCCCGTAGGCTTGTCCATAATCCACCCGGAGGCTATCCAGTAATCCCCAGGGATCACTATTCCAAGCTTCCGCCCGTCAACTAGTATGCGGGCCTCGAGATCGAATCCCGAGTCACGTTAGCCTCTTGTGCAGGACCCGGAAGGCGAGGGATTTACGGCCAAAGCCCCCTGGCACCCAAGTGTCCTCCCGCTCCAAGTAGAACTCAACGGAGAGACCTCTCGCGGCGGTTCGGTCCACGTTCCCGGCGCGGTCAACAACCCCCTTGATTAGGGTTAGGCAGGTAGTCGGGGGTAACTGAAACTGCCTCTTCCTTCAGGCCTTTAACCTGAAGTATAGGTACTCATTTAATTTTTAATTCATAATTCAAACAGAGCCCTAAAATCTCTAGCAAGCACAAACATTTCCATTAAACAACCCAGTTGTTTGGCAAACTGCTAAGGAAGTGTTCTTTCCTTTTGGAATGTATCAGCACTCGTTCCCAAGGTGTCTTGTAAATTGGCAAGATCTTTTACATTCCGGTGTAGGGCATACCCAACTTGGTTAACCCTAAAGTACCTTAGATATGCTAGTTTTCGGTTTACAACTTTCCTTATTTAGAAGGATATCCAAAAATACGTATTTTTGCAAGATAACTTGCGTAGGGATCTGCCATCCTTGATGAGGGTTTTTACCCTTTCTCCTTGTGAATCAATCACAATACTAAATGATTTTGTACTTGTTGCGCAAGTCTTGCAATGGAATAATCTATTTAGATCCTTTAAGCTGACGTATGTCAGGCCTAGGGTTTCTTTTTTTAAGAACCTTAGGGACAAACCCTAGTTCCTTTTCTTTACGAATTTATTGTCCCTACAGTAAGGAAAGTAGTCAAGTGTTTAGGGTATGAATGTTTCTATGTTTAGATTGGTTTTGTTATCTTTTGGAAGGTAATATTAATCGTCTTGTCACGGTTTTGCTATCCTTGTGACAAATTACTTTCCAGTCAATACAGTTTAATTTAACTTCAGTTTTCCTTAAATATGAACTCATGCCAAATAACAACAATTGCCTTGCGAGGATGTGCAATTAGCAAAGATAACTCCCTAGTAATTTGAGCATCGAAAGAAACCTTTCATGAATTTAACCATTTACAATGATTCGTTGTGAAAGGAATAAGACTAATGGTGTAAGATATAATTTCTACACCTTAGGATTTAACTAAAATATACTACAATAGTAAATGGATAATCTTGCTCGTAATTTATAATGCTTGATGCAATTTGAAGAAAAACTAAGTTCTATACATTGTCATTCATAAGCTAAACTCCTTCGTTACAAATAACTCGAATAAATATATCATATCCTTAACAATTTTTCTTTGCATGACCGGCTTAAAACCGAATTAAATCCAAGAAGAAAAACCTAGTTTTGGGGTGAGATATCCACATGGATACCGGGAGATGACCCTCCCGCAGGTACACCTTGGACTTTCTTCGGCGGCATCGTAGTTCGAATGGGAGATAGCCTTTTTCTCTTTCTTCTAGAATTCCACCGTCTCCTTGAATCAAAAAAAGTTTATGGGTGAGTGTGGTTTTGCAACCATAGGAACCCTTGGAGGATTTTGACTTGGGGTAGAAGGAATAGAAAGCACTTATTCTCCTTCCTTCCCTTTCTTTTATCTTTTTCCCACTCTACCTCCTTCACTCCTTCTTTTCACTCCCTCTACTTTCCCTCCCTATCTTTTATCTCATGGCTATTTCTCCCTTACGGGATACCATCCGAGGCCATGATGATGATTTGGATTTTTAGGTTCGGGGGGGGGGGGGGGGGGGGGGGGGGGAAATAATAATGGGGATATGACGGGGGATTAAGAAGAAATCTTAGGGAGTTGTGGGAAAAAAAGAGTTATGAGGGGGGTTGAAAAAGGGTTATAAGGGGGTGAAAAAGGGCTTAGGGGAATAAAACACGGGGGTAGGTTTCCAAAGCCAAGGGAGGGGCTTAAGGGGAAAAGGTAATTTAAAAAAAACCTAGGGGGGCGTGTGGTTCCAAAAACCATGGGGAGGGCTAAGGAAATTTTTGAAACCTGGGGGGGGGGGGGGGGGGAACAAGGGCCTTATGAAAAAGGGGCTTAAGAAGGCCCCTTGGAATCTTCCAAGGGCCTTTTGGAAGCTTACGAAGGCCATGTGGGGGAAAAAAGGGAATCCATGACTGGGCTGTTGGCCCAGCCTGGCGGCCAATTAGCCAGGCAGTAAGGGCTGCGAGACTGAAGATGGCAGCGACCTCTCGTGGCTCCACAGCCGCCAGGAGTTTGGCGTCTCCTCCCTCCCTCTTGGTTGTGACACGACACAGCGGCGGCACGGCCTCTTCCGACCCTTCTTCCTCTCTTCCTCACGGCTCCAGCCCCCTCATCTCCAACGGCCCCCCTCGTTTAAATAGTGGAGGGGAGGGGGATCTTCCCTCCCTGCGTGTCATCACGCATGTTCCTCCCCCTCAATCAAAGCTCCACCAAGGAGCTTAGTTGCTCCTTCTATTTCCCTCCCCCTCCAGCTTGTCAGTCGGCTGGAGGATAAGGGGGGAATAAAAAAAATTTCATTTATCCCATTTTTCATATTCATTTGATGCAGGTTCATGCGCGTGCTTTTATTAGCGAATCGGGATATTACATTCTCTCCCCCTTGGAGGAATCGAGATGTCCTCATCTCGAGATAAACTGGGGATATTGATGGTTGAGAGAGCTTTCATCTATCCAAGTGGCATTCTCTCAGGGTTCTAGATCTTAACTGTCTTTCCCTAACATCTAAGATCTTATTTGGCCTTAGTTCAAGGACTCCTTGACTAGGCATTACAATTTTTTGGTCATCAAGTACATGATTAGGGTTGGGTACATATTTTTTCAATAGGCTGATATGGAATACATTGTGAACCTTTAGGTTCTCAGGGAGTTGCAATCTATAACCATTGGGTCCTAGGCATTTGAGGATTTTATATGGCCCACAATACCTTGGACTTAGCTTCTTGCAATCTCCTAGGGATAGAGAACTCTTTCTAGGGTGTACACGAATGAAGACCATGTCTCCTTCTTTGAAGACTCTATCTTGACGTTTCAAATCTGCATATGCCTTTTGCCTATCCTTGGCTGCTTGTATGTTTTTCCTATTGACCTTATTTGATCATCCATGTCCTCCAACATTTGTCTTGAAGCTTCAACTCTTAGGGTTGGATCAGAAAAGTTTAGGGGACTTCGACAATCATGACTATACAATGCCTGGAAAGGGGTCATTTGAATGCTCTGTTGGTAAGAAGCATTGTAGGCAAATTCAACTAAAGGCAAGTATTGAATCCACCTCTTAGGCTCTCGACAGCAGTATGCCCTAAGCATATCCTGGATGACTTGATTTACTCACTCTGTTTGGCCATCTGTTTGGGGATGGTAGGCGGTGCTAAAGCAGAGTTGAGTCCCAATAGCTTCAAAGATAGCTCTCCAGAAGTGTGATGTGAAGAGAGAATCTTGATCACTAATGATTCTTCTAGGTAACCCATGTAGCTTGAATATCTCCTTGATAAACAATCTCGCAATGTCGGAGGCTTTATAGTTTGTCTTTACTGGAATCAAGTGTGCAACCTTGGTAAGCATGTCAACCACAACCATAATGGAATTGTATCCTCCTTGGACTTGGGGTAAGCCCACAACAAAATCCATACTGATGAATTCCCATTTCATTTGGGGAATGTCAAGCGGTTGCAGTTTCCCTGGCATCATGACATGTTCGGCTTTGATACGTTGGCAAGACAAACACTCAGTTATATATTTGAGAACGTCACCTTTAAGCCTCTCCCAATGGTAGCTCTTCCTAACTGCATTAAGAGTTTTAGCATAGCCAGGATGTCCTGTGAAAGGAGAATCATGAGCTTCCCATAATATCTTCTGCTTAAGTGACTGGCTTGCTGGTATACACAGCCTTGTTCTGTAGTAGACAAGTCCATTATCAATGGAAAATTCTTGATACTTAGCTTGCAACTTCTGATTCTGCTCCTTGGTAGATATTTCCTTTATCATTGTTTGGTAGGCCAAATCATGGCATGCTTCCTCTCTAGCTAGTTCAAGTATAGGGTTGTTTGGCATAGATACCTTTGTAGCCAGAGATCTCGTCGTTGATGGATTTTGCAAGATTAGGGAATTTAGGAATGCCTTGCGACTGAATGCATCGGCAACTACATTCTCTTTCCCTGGTCGATACTTGATTTCAAAATCATATTCCTCCAATACTTCAATCCACTGACGTTGCCTCATGTTGAGCTCGTTCTGGGTAAAAATCCATTTGAGACTCTTATGATCGGTTACTAGAGTAAACTTTTAACCCAACAGGTAGTGTCTCCAAAGCTTTAGAGCATGGATGACAGCTAGTAATTCCAGATCATGCGTGGCATAATTCTTTTCATGACTCTTCAATTTCCTTGAAGAGTATGCTACTGGATGACCTTCCTGCATAAGTACACACCCCAAGGCAAGAATGCTAGCATCAGCTACTACCTCGAACTCCTTATTGAGGTCAGGAAGTTTTAGAATAGGTGCTGATACCAAACTTTGGCTCAATTTGTCGAAGCTATTTTGTTCGGAAGTTGACCATGTAATGGAAGTCTGCTTCTTTAGTAAGTCTGTAAGAGGTGCTGCAATCAAAGCATAGTTTTTGATGAAGACCCTATACCATCCTGTCAATCCAAGAAAGCTACGTATCTCTTTGACGGATACTGGTATTGGCCATTCAAGCACATCTCTGACCTTGGCTGGGTCTACTGATATTCCTTCTGATGATACTATGAATCCCAGATATTCAATCTGACGCTTGAGGAATGCACACTTCTTCATTTTTGCATACAGTTTATGAGACCTCATTGTCTCAAGGACAATCTGAAGTTGAGGTTCATGATCTTCTTCTTATTTAGAATAGACTAAAGTGTCATCGAAGAAGACAAGCACGAAATGTTGAAGGTGGCAGATGCGTTTGTAAGCCTGAATGACATAACCAGGAACTCAAAGTGCCCATATCTTGTATTGAAGGCCGTCTTTGGAATATCTTCTTCCTTGATCCTTATCTGATAGTAACCTGACCTGAGATCAATCTTGGAGAAGATCTTTGCACCCTGAAGACAATCAAGAAGCTCATCTATTCTAGGAATAGGATACTTGTTCTTGACCGTTGATTGATTCAACCCTCGGTAATCAATACATAGTTGAAGTGTCCCATCTTTCTTTTTCTGGAATAGTATTGGAGCTCCCCACGGTGAGTTGCTAGGCCGGATGTAACCCTGGTCTAACAGTTGCTTGAGTTGTTCCTTCAACTCAATTGCTTTTGGTATGGACATTCTATAAGGTCTCTTTGCAATTGGTGCAGCTCCAGGCACTAGCCTGATCTCATGATCTACTTCTCTTTGAGGCGGAAGTTCAATCAATTCCTCAGGGAACACGTCAGCGTATTCCTTTAGCCAAGAAGGTCCTTCATGAGACTCTTGCTTTTGATCTAACTTGTTGAGTTTGATCAGGTAAACGGGTAATCCTTTTCTGACTCCTTTTATGATTCGAGATACTTTGGCTAATTGAATTCTTGGCACTCCTGCCTCACCTTGAGTTGTGACAAATTCCCTTTCAGAGTTTCGAAAGGAAACTTGACCCTTTTCACAATGAATGTGGGCGTCATTAGGCTTAAGCCAATCCATCCCGAGTAGACACTCATGGATACCTAAATTCATGACTCTGAATTTGACTGAAGTCTTCTTTTCTCCCAGAAATAATTCCACCTTAGCAGTTTGCCTGGTACAAGTTACCTCACGACCGTTTGCCAACTCCACAAGCAGGATAGGTGCTTCTACTGTGGTTATTCCTAAACTTTTTGCACATGCTGGTGAGATAAAGGAATGTGTACTGCCACAATCAATCAAGGTTTTGAAACTTTTACCTTGATAGTCCGACGGTGTCTGAATCACCGAGAACTGACAATTTGACCCTTTCTTATGTAAAGTGGCATGAACTGTCGCTTTTTCAAATTCAGCTTCCATAGTTGGATCTTCCTCTTCTTCTTCTTCGCATTTTTGCCTATTGGCAATGCAAGCGGTTCTTCCTCTTCCATGGGTAACGGCTCCTTGACCGCGGCCTGCACCTTGGAAAGGCGTTTGCCAATGTCCTCCGTTGAGCTTGGGACATTGCCTCTTGAAGTGACCAGGTTCGTTGTAGTGGAAACATCGGAGGTTTCGGCCATTACTTTGATTAGGAACAAAGTTGTTGACGTTATTTGTCCTTGCTTTCTTCCTTTGTCCCTGATTGTGACCTTGAACTCTCTTCATTTGAGGTCTGAATGCTCCTCTGTTCGGGTCACTATAGGACCAAGTTTTGTTACCCCTTGGTCTAGCTTGCACCTCCTCAATTATAGGCGCCGCTCGAATGAGTGCATCCTGAAGATCTGATGGACGCATAGATTCGAGACGGGTATTTACGGGTGGATTTAGGCCTACGCAAAATTTGGACACCTGCTGCGTCATGTCCATCTGTGGCGCATACTTTAAAAGTGAGATGAATTTAGAGTAGTATGCGTCAAGAGTGAGTCCTAGCTGTTTTAGCTCATAGAACTCATTCATTTTCTGTGTACGATATGCAGGTGGTAAATATCTTCCCTGCACAGCTTTCTTCAACTTCTCCCAGGTAACGGACCCCTTTGAAATCCCTTGATCCCTGCACCATTGCTTTCACCAAAGTCTGGCTTCACCGGTGAGTTTTAACTTGGCGAGCATGGCCTGATTGGTAGGTGCAGTACCAGCTGCTTCAAAGTAATCATCCATAGATTCAATCCAAATTTCAGCATCAAACTGGACGAATCTGCCTCTCCCGTCAAACTCTGGTGGCTTTATCTATTTGAGGAGGAATTTCTTCTCCTGGGTCACAACAGTACTTGATGTAGGGGGCGAATTTGGAACCTGTACCTGGGGTTGTGCCTGGATAAAAGTTTTCTTAACGTTATTATATGATAATCGACGTTAGCTTATCTTTCATTTCTAGTTCAACTATCTCATAAACAATGTAGCTACTTAACTTTTTAACATTTCTTATGCACAGCCAGATATTGATAAAATAAGTCTTTATTTGTATTTACATGGGCATAGCCTTATACAACGTTTCGTGTGATGATAATCCAATCATTATATTCAGTTTGGGGAGAATAACGTTGTATTGCATTTATCTACAGGAACTGTGTAACAGTAGGGTTTTGGGTCATGGATCTTTAGGAATCGATAGTTCATTGGAAGTTCAGGATACCCTTTCCGTTGGAATCCATACTTCTCATGGCGGCCCAACACTTTAATCCTGTCGGCTGGGATTACATGGGTTACTTCCTCATATACATATGAGTTCATTTCAACCCTCCGACCTTGAATATGTAAAGTCGAATTTACGTGAGCTTCCACAAAAATGAACAGCTTCACGACTTTCAAGTCTTCCAACTACTTGATCCTCTTTAGGTTGGTCTGTAGATAAGCAAACCGGTGGGCGGCTATATAGTAGATTCCTGAAGACCCCGTTCATCTTCATTCTATGTATAAAGGTGATGGATTATAAATCTGCTCCAGGATGTTCATCAAACCCAATTCTTTGTCTATAAAGCGGAGAATGCATTGCAGTCATAAACATGATCCGAAATACCAAAAACTTGTTCCACGCTTCATAATTCTGCAAGACAGCATTGAAGGTGAGAAAATGTTTGGACAGCAACAATTTCTTTACTTCATTTTATTGAGATCTCATAAAAACAATTCCGTTGTTGGTCAACTCTGATACCAACTTGTAACGTGTCCCCTAGTATCATCCAGGACACGTCTTAGCAGTCCATCAGAAAGGATGTCTAGAAACTCCGCTCGGCACTCCCAAGGAATGTTACGGGTTTTGCGATCTAGGTCTTCCCGCATCTGCCACGTAGCGGAAGTATCCTGGCCGTTTCCCACTTAGGATCGATCGGAATTAGGGTTTTCCTGTTTGGTCATTAGCTAACAGCAACTAGCGTCAGACTCGAGCGAACTACTTACGCAGAAATGCCAGGTCTGAAGCGGATTCACGCTGCACTTCGTTCAAGGAGAATGGGAAACGAGAGGGATGCAAGGCTCAACCTCTCTGCCATAAGGCATAGTCCCATTCCGTTCCCCTAAAACAACGTAAATCGGGTAAGATGTAACTCTAGGTCATCGTTCTCGTTATTCGTTTTGATGATGATGATCATCCCGCTGTTCTTCGAGATTTTTTAGAAAAGTTCCCAGCTAACCAGGACCACCCAACTGTAGGACGGACCCATGGCCCATCCTCCGCACTTTCCTCGGTTTGTTTTAGTTATGTAATTATCTAACACATTAATTTGACATATAACAATCAGCTTCCTTAATTAACCCTGTTAAGCACTGGTTCCTTCACGTAATCTTATCACGTGACATAGAAAAACAATATCAAGCAAGTTCTTTTAACATTTTATCATTATCTTTGAAATACAAGAAGTTCCACCCGTAGGCTTGTCCATAATCCGCCCGGAGGCTATCCAGTAATCCCCAGGGATCACTATTCCAAGCTTCCGCCCATCAACTAGTATGTGGGCCTTGAGATCCAATCCCGAGTCACGTTAGCCTCTTGTGCAGGACCCGGAAGGTGAGGGATTTACGGCCACAGCCCCCCTGGCACCCAAGTGTCCTCCTGTTCCAAGTAGAACTCAACGGAGAGACCTCTCGCGGCGGGTTCGGTCCACGTTCCCGGCGCAGTCAACAACCCCCTTGGTTAGGGTTAGGCAGGTAGTCGGGGGTAACTGAAACTACCTCTTCCTTCAGGCCTTTAACCTGAAGTATAGGTACTCATTTAATTTGTAATTCATAATTCAAACAGAGCCCTAAAATCTCTAGCAAGCACAAACATTTCCATTAAACAACCCATTTGTTTGGCAAACTGCTAAGGAAGTGTTCTTTCCTTTTTGAATGTATCAGCACTCGTTCCCAAGGTGTCTTGTAAATTAGCAAGATCTTTTACATTCCGGTGTAGGGCATACCCAACTTGGTTAACCCTAAAGTACCTTAGATATGCTAGTTTCCGGTTTACAACTTTCCTTATTTAGAAGGATATCCAAAAATACGTATTTTTGCAAGATAACTTGTGTAGGGATCTTCCATCCTTGATGAGGGTTTTTACCCTTTCTCCTTGTGAATCAATCACAAGACTAAATGATTTTGTACTTGTTGTGCAAGTCATGCGATGGAATAATCTATTTAGATACTTTAAGCTGACGTATGTCAGGCCTAGGGTTTCTTCTTTTAAGAACCTTAGGGATAAACCCTAGTTCCTTTTCTTTATGAATTTATTGTCCCTACAGTAAGGAAAGTAGTCAAGTGTTTAGGGTATGAATGTTTCTATGTTTAGATTGGTTTTGTTATCTTTTGGAATGTAATATTAATAGTCTTGTCACGGTTTTGCTATCCTTGTGACAAATTACTTTCCAGTCAATACAGTTTAATTCAACTTCAGTTTTCCTTAAAGATGAACTCATGCCAAATAACAACAATTGCCTTGCGAGGATGTGCAATTAGCAAAGATAACTCCCTAGTAATTTGAGCATCGAAAGAAACCTTTCATGAATTTAACCATTTACAATGATTCGTTGCGAAAAAAATAAGACTAATGGTGCAAGATATAATTTCTACACCTTAGGATTTAACTAAAATATACTACAATAGTAAATGGATAATCTTGCTCGTAATTTATAATGCTTGATGCAATTTGAAGAAAAACTAAGTTCTATACATTGTCAATCATAAGCTAAACTCCTTCGTTACAAATAACTCGAATAAATATATCCTATCCTTAACAAATTTTCTTTGCATGACCGGCTTAAAACCGAATTAAATCCAAGAAGAAAAACCTGGTTTGGGGTGAGATATCCACATGGATACCGGGAGATGACTCTCCCGCAGCTACACCTTGGACTTTCTTCGGCGGCATCGTAGTTCGAATGTGAGATAGCCTTTTTCTCTTTCTTCTAGAATTCCACCGTCTCCTTGGATCAAAACAAGTTTATGGGTGAGTGTGGTTTTGCAACCATAGGAACCCTTGGAGGATTTTGACTTGGGGTAGAAGGAATAGAAAGCACTTCTTCTCCTTCCTTCCCTTTCTTTTATCTTTTTCCCACTCTTCCTCCTTCACTCCTTCTTTTCACTCCCTCTACTTTCCCTCCCTATCTTTTATCTCACGGCTATTTCTCCCTTACGGGATACCATCCAAGGCCATGATGATGATTTGGATTTTTAGGTTCGGGGGGGGGGGGGGGGGATAATAATGGGGATACGAGGGGAGATTAAGAAGAAAGCTTAGGGAGTTTTGGGAAAATAAGAGTTATGAGGGGGGTTGAAAAAGGGTTAAAAGGGTTATAAGGGGGTGAAAAAGGGCTTAGGGGAATAAAACACGCGGGTAGGTTTCCAAAGCCAAGGGAGGGGCTTTAAGGGGAAAAGGGAATTTTAAAAAAACCTAGGGGGGCGTGTGGTTCCAAAAACCATGGGGAGGGCTAAGGAAATTTTTGAAACTTGGGGGGGGGGGGGAAACAAGGGTCTTATGGGAATTAAAACTGGGGGGGGGGGGGGGGGGGAACAAGGGCCTTATGAAAAAGGGGCTTAAGAAGGCCCCTTGGAATCTTCCAAGGGCCTTCTGGAAGCTTACGAAGGCCACGTGGGGGAAAAAAGGGAATCAATGACTGGGCTGTCGGCCCAGCCTGGCGGCTAATTAGCCAGGCGGCGAGGTCCGCGACTGAAGATGGCGGCGACCTCTCCTGGCTCCACAACAGCCGCCAGGAGTTTGGCGTCTCCTCCCTCCCTCTTGGTTGCGACACGACGCAGCGGCGGCACGGCCTCTTCCGACCCTTCTTCCTCTCTTCCTCACGGCTCCAGCCCCCTCATCTCCAGCGGCCCCCCTCGTTTAAATAGTGGAGGGGAGGGGGATCTTCCCTCCCTGCATGTCATCACGCATGTCCCCCCCCCCCCCCCAATCAAAGCTCCACCAAGGAGCTTAGTTGCTCATTCTATTTCCCTCCCCCTCCAGCTCATCAGTCGGCTGGAGGGATAAGGGGGGAATAAAAAAAAGTTCATTTATCCCATTTTTCATATTCATTTGAGGCAGGTTCACGCGCGTGCTTTTATTAGCGAATTGGGATATTACACTCCCTCCTTGAAAGTTTGGGGAGTTCTCTTGGGATTTACATACTAGGCGTTTTGTCAATCTTGGGCAACTTTAATGTCGTGGTGGATTGGTTTTGTCTTCCATTTCTTTAAACATTTTCTTGGATGCTTCAATCCTTAGGTCTGATCAAAGAAATTTAGAGGGGATATGTATTCTTGCCCATACAATGGTTGAAAATAAGTGAGAACAATACTTTGTTGGTACAGAGCATTATATATAAACTCAACTAATGATAGGTAACCAATTCATTTCTCTAGCTCTTTACTACAAAGGCTCCCAAAATATGCTCCATTAGTTTGAGAATGATAGGATGATTTGGTTAACTCTTTCAGTTTGTCCACATTAGTTTGAGGATGATAGGTTGTATTGAAATGGAGCTGAGTACCAATAGCTTGAGATTGGCTCAAAATTTTGAGGTCAATAGTGAATATTTGTCACTAACATTCCTCTTTATAAAACTGTGTATTTGGAAAATATCATTTAAAAAAAATATTGCAATGTTAGATGCTTTTAAGGTGGTCTTTATAGGAATAACATGTATAACCTTTGTAATTAGTGTATTATCTACAATCACTAGAATTGAGTCATATTATCCTTGCACACTAGAAAGACCAACCATAATATCCATATTAATGTATTTCCACTTGATTTGTGGTATGCCAATTGGATACAACTCTATTGGCAACATAATCCTTTCAGCTTTGATCCGATGGCTACTCAAACATTGAATTGCATATCTCAACACATCAACTTTCATTCTCCATCAATGATAGCTCTTCCTTATATCATTTATCATCTTTCCATAGTTAGGATGATCAACTTCTAGACTATCATACACTCTTCTTTTTCAAATCCCAGCTGCTGTTGGGCATACATAACTGATGTTGGTAGTACAAAAGCTCTCTTTCAATGTGATAGTCCTTGTACTTGTCCTTTTCTTTTAGATTTTCTCTACCTACTTGTACATCTCTCTTTATCTTGAGGCACATAGGATCATTCATGATTTTGGTGGCTACTACCTTCAAAATAGGATTACTAGGGATGGAAATTAGACTTATAAGAATTCCTCTACTAGGGTTGGCTCTTCCAATAGCAAGGAATTCAAGAAAGATTGCTTGCTTTAGGCATCACCTACTATATTGTCTTTTCCAAGGTGTAATCTATTTTCAAAAGAAAATTCTTGGAGAGTTTCAATCCATCTCATCTATCTCATATTAATGTATGGCTAGGTGAAAATCCATTTGAGAAATGTTTTATCAATTACAAAGATAAATCTCCTACTAAGAAAATAGTGATGCTTAAGTTTGAAGGCATGAATGACTACTAGAAGATCTAGAGTATGCACAATATAATTCTTCTCATAGGATTTGAGATTATAAGAAGAATTTTCTATGGGGCATCCTTCATTGATAGGAGCACACCGAAGTGCCATGATGCTAGCGTCCTCAAATTCCTTCCTAAAGTTTGGCAACTTTAGAGTGAGAATAGTAGTAAGATATACTTTGAGCTTGTCAAAACTTTCATGCTCTCATGTTGTCCATGTAATCTTTGCTTGCTTACTAAGTAGTTCTTAATTAGGATTTATCTATCTTTTGTTCATTCCAAGATCTATTTTTTCTCCTTTGTACTCAAACATTTAGGGTTAATACAAAAGGTTTCTCTTGTGGGTTGCTTTGCTTCATCTTCTACTTTCTCATAAGGCTCTACTTCTCTTGTTGAGCTCCACACACCACAAGTGGGACTTAGATGTAACTCCTATTGTTTTGGGATCTTCAATGCCCTCAAACTATACAGCCTCTCTTCTAGTCTATTCAATACATGGGTTTTGGGTATTTGTCTCTTCTATTTTGCTCTTGGATAGTCTTTTTTTATTTATGCATGTAGTTTTATATTACATTGGCTACCATGAAAGTAAATGAAAGTTAGTTCCCACACCCTTGCTAGGCAATGTGTCTTTCTCCCCAACAAAAAAAATTACAACTTGCACAAGTGCTACTCTCGGCTCTCAAAGTAAAATTACAAATAATTGTATGACTTTGACCTAAATTTATTAGAGTTGTATATTTTTCCGGATTTGCACTTCCTTTTTTTTTTCATCTTTGTCTACCCTTAGTGATTTATTTTGTCATTTTTCTACCTTTCTATTTTACAGTACATTTTATGGTTAATATTACCCCCTCCTAGTAGTAGCTGGAATGCTAGTCCCATGGTACTCTTTGTTAGAGGTAGCATGCTTTAGCTTGCACTAGAAATGATTAATGTCATGCATAGTTATGGAATAATTGTGATCAAGGAGAGTGGTGGCTAGCTAGAGCTTGATTTGGATATTAAAGTTGTTGGAAGCTCATTGTAGGATTTGGAGTTATTTTGTACTTTGGATGCCAAGGAGAAAGTGGTAATATGGTTTAGATGTAGTTTCATGGAATCAAGATCTCCTAATTGAGAGGCCATTTGGAATCAATTGAAGTGGTTGAAGTTGGGCATCACAAAGGATGTCGGCTTGAGATAGACATTCCAAACTGCTACATTTGCTTATAGTTGTAAGAGTAAACCATGCATGCTCTCTCCCTAGGGGAGTGCTAGTTTGTTTGCATGCACAAGAAATATGTATGGATTGGAAAATGGGTCAAACTTGAGGCTAAGGCTAGAATGTTGTTCTACATGAGGGTGCAATCTGCATATTGGTTACAATGCAAGTATTAGTGTACACTCTTACATAGGTTATGACATAGTTAGAACACAACATGATGTCTTTCATTTGTTGATTAGTGATTAGGTGGAGTACTAATTTTTAGGTAGGTGATGAAAATTATTGTCTTTGCTGAGGGATAAAGGAGTTAATGGGGAATCATGAGAATAATCTTGAAGTAATCATTGACTTGTTGAAGTCATGCTTCCTATATTGTTGTCATAGCTGTTAGAGATGGGAAACAATTGGAAGAACTTGTGTGAGTGACTCAAGGAGACATGTCTAGAGCCAATGCTTCCTAGGTGTGTCCCCTTGATATGCCTTGAGTTTACATGGAGGAATGGGAAGTGGGGCTAGGGGATTAGGGATAGAGAAAGCCAACCAAGGCCACCAAGCATACCTAGCTTAAGGATCCCTAGGTGTGGTATCATGTTTTTCCATGCATATTCTTATTTTTTATTTTTTATTTTATTTATTTTAAAATACAATGTACAACACAAGGACTTTCTAGCTGTGATGAGAAGAATATGACAAGATCAATAGATTGAAGGAGGCTTTTAAAGAGGGATAACCCAATTGATGTCAAAGTAGTGATAGAGTGTTTCATGGGACTCAATGTGGGATATCACTAAAATTATGGCTTGGTTGATGGAGCTTTTGCCATTGATAGCATCTTGTCTTCTCATTGGTGTTGTGCTTGTTTATTGGGAGAGAGTGTAGCTAAGAGAATGCCTATGGAGACACACTTGTATAATTATAGGCCTTCATTTCTCAATGGTGCTTTTGGTAATTCTTCTAGGCAAAAACGATATTCCTCAGTGGTTTCAAACTTTTGATCTACCAACCCAAATAATTACCTATTATGTTATGCATTCACTTAATAGAAATATGCGAGTACATGCACTTAACATTAATAGGGGTTTGCTAAAAGAAGTGCAAGTTACTTGAGTCTAGTTGTATTGACCTTGAATTTGGTTACCTTTTCTTGACAATCATTGCTTGTAAAGTGTGCAATTTTCTTTTGTTTAAATTGATCTAGAAACAATTCTTGAGACCACATTTAATTGATATATATGTTTATAATCTATGAGTTCGTGTCATTTTGAGATATTACAACCCAATTGTGGAACTCAAGATTATATTCTAGTGCAGCACAAGCATTGAGGAGCCATGAGAACTTTACTAGGAAGGATAAGTATTATGCAACATCTAATAGTACCATTCCTTGTCGTAATTTTCTAGCAACATGTAACTCCTCTTGCATTAGAATTTTGCCAAGAAAGGGACAGTCTACAATGGGTCCCACTAATACCATATCTTAGATAGTCTCAAGTACAGTGTAAATAAAGTAGTGGTTATATAGGTCACGTCTCTTTGAGACTGTCCTATGGCTAGTCACTCTTTTGAGATAGTCATCATCTGGCCTCAAAGTTTAACCATTGAAACTCAATTATTAAACCCAAAATTATAAATTGGCTTTGTCCCTTAGGTTATTTTTGAACTTTTATCTTAGATACATCATGCTAACAAAGCACTTCATTGAACGTAGTTGTTATAATTAGCACTCTTCAAATTTCTTATCTGAGCTATGACATAGAAGATTGTCTAGAACCTCTCTCTTCCTACTCCTCTCTCTCCTTCTAGGATTTCCTTGGGAAAGTTACTCATAAATATATGTATGCATCACGTGGGTTCAAAATACGGTATTTTTAAAATACCATTTTTATACATTTTTTACATATAGAAGGGTATAATATAAAGGAATTATTTACATATTGAATAGAAAAGGATTATGTTTTATTCAAGAAAAAATAATACATAAGGATATGTATAAATAGGCCTTGAATACACCTGATGTAGAGGATATACATATAGTAACTTCCCCTACAAGCTTTCTCTCTTGTTTTCTCTATTGCTCTCTTCCTTATAGTTTTCTCTCTCTTCTCCTCTCTCTCTCCAATCCTCTTCTTTATAATCAATATCAAAACTCATTGCTTTGATCCTTTCCATGTTTCCCTTTAGCTTTCTTTTCAAAATAGGAAACCCTAATTACTCAGGAAACAAGTAGAGGTACAACTAAAAGGGCTATAGCTAGCAGGTAGCTTTCTTAAAGACAACCAAGAGCTATGGTAAGAGTTAGAGGCTTATTTGGAGGTAACCGTGCTAATTTAGTAGGTCATCACATATTTCTATGCAAATTTTAGAGGCACCAAAATAATTTTGGAGTTAAAGGAGTTAGAGAAAGTCTAAATCTCAATCACTTTTTGTGAGAAGACTTTCTCTCTCTTCTTCTCCCCGAGTTGCCATGGATTTCTAGCTACCAAGAGCATCTTTAGATCTCTATTCCTCCTCCAAAATATCAAAAGCATCAATTAAAGCATTCTATGCATCATGAGCTCCAAAGCATACAATGATATGGTTAATTTTGATGATCAGCTGCTTCCAATAGCCCTCTATGATTTTAAACACAATTCATGTTGTTCATTCTAGACTTCTTTTGGCCCATTTCTAGTAGCGACCCTTTGGTGCTTCCTTGGTCTTCAAGCAATACTTTAGTGATCCTTGCTCATGGATTTGAGCTATTTTCATCAATCTTGGAATATTTCTTGTACAAAAATCCTAAAATACAAAAGAGATGGCCAGAGACACGGCCCCAAGCTCTCAAACTCTCAAGAATCTCTAGAATCTCAACCTTAGAACCATTCTTCAACCATTCTTGATCAAGTTATATGGGTTTGAATACATGGATCTCTAACTTCAAGGATTTTTCATGGATAGCCATGAAAGCTTCATCTAAAGCTTTAAATTATTGAAGAAAAAGTTGAACCAAGCTTATGGGAGTCCCATCCATTGGTGCATCCCTCAAATCCTTGAAGACTACAACCTATTGAAGACATCTTGCTTCCACACGATGCTAATTTGGTGAAGGATTTGAGTCCATTGATTGGGAAAGCTTCATCCACTCAACTCAAGCATGGATGAGGTATGCAATTTGAATTCTAATCTCCCTCTCTAATCCACTTGTTGAGCCTATATCACTTGTTGGAGAGATTTAGGTATTCATCCCTCTTCTTCAATTAATCGCATCTCATGGAATGGATAAATTAAAAGCATAAGGCCCTTTAACCTTTCACTACATGCATAAATGAATTAATGAATGGGTTCTTCTTCATCCTTGAATCAATTTGTGTCTTAATCCATAACATCTTTTCATTTGTGTGCTTTCCTTGCTAAATTCTAAAAATAAATTGTAGAAGGTGAGTTAGTAGCCACTAAGTCATTGAGCTAATGAGGTAATCCCTTTCCCATCCTATTTTCCTATTGCTATTGCATAGCATTGAAAGCACAAATGCTTTTTCTATCAAAATTGCATTTCACATTGTTTGATTAGCATACTATGCTATTTCTATGTTTATTACTAGATGATGTCATGTGAGGTGGAAAGAGAAGAGTGAAGTGACCCTCCCTTGTCATTAATGACCTTGAAGGGGTGCAACACATGGCTTGGGGGAACTTTGCCCACCTCTTGATGAATGGGAGCTAGATACTCATTTTTAGGTTTAATTACACTCCCTTTAGCCCATCCACACTACCTTTCACCCCACTTAAAGGAATTAGAATTGGTAAATATGTACATAGTTCAGTGAGGTTATAGACATTGTCATCCCATGTATTGAGTTTCTAGCATGCATGTAGTGCTATTTATTCTTTGCAAAGGTCCCTTAGGATATTCAACTCCTAAAGAAGCCAAACAATGAGAATTTGGTCATAGACAACAAGATGTAGACAAGGAGTAGGAAATTGTAGATAGCCATAGAAATTTATTAGAAAGTCTCTCTTTTATTTCTACTGTAGAGATCTACAGCTCATCTTAAAGAGGGTGTTGTCCCCTTCCATTTAAAGAAGAAAGTTCTCAATTGAGAGTTATGAATTGAAAGTTATATCAATTTTTGCCTAGCAATGTCCTATGGATTGCGTTAAAATGGCATGACATAGAGGCAAAGGAAAGGCCCATGAAGAGGCCCAAATGGAGATGTAAGACTCTTAGGCATCAATTGTAATATTTCCATGCAATAAAAGTTAGTTGGTTAGTTCGAAAGTTAGGTAGCCAATTAATAAGTTAGTAAGATTACTAACTAAAGACTAATTAAGGTAAAATTGACTAGCATTAATAGCTAATAATTTTCATTCAATTAAAAATATATTTAAAAAAAATCGAGAGTCATAAATTTGATATTTTTCTTGGATTGATAAGGACCGTAGCCACCCTTCACGAAAAGTACAATGCGAACGGGACTTATCACTACAAGGATTTGAGCTAGTAGTGATGCCGATTAGCGACGGCGGGTAGCGGCGTTGCTATTGGCATCGCTATTTGCATTACAAATAGCGATGCAAATAGCGACACTCCACAGGGAAAAAAAGAGGGCCGAAACCAAGCGTGGTTTCATTTCGCGTTTGCACATTGTGTATTTTGAGAGTGAGAGCGAGGGAGAGAGCGACCGTCGTGAGAGAAAGAGAGGAAGAAGACTTGCCGCCGCCGTTGTTCACGAAGGAGAGGAGGAGCCTTCATCGCAAAGAGGAGCCACCCCACACTCGCCATATCTCATCAGTGAGTCTCCCTCTCTCTTTCTTTTGCTTGTTTAAGGTTTAAATCACTTTCTCTTTTTCTTGTTTAGGAGAGGAAATGAGAGAGAAAGAGAGGGAGAGGGAGAGAGAGGGAGAGAAAGAGAAAGAGAGGGAGAGGGAGAGGGAGGGAGAGTGCAATCTCCCTTTTGCTTGTTTAAGGTTTAAATCACTTTCTTTTTTGCTTGTTTAGAAGAGGAAATATGAGAGAAAGAGAGGGAGATGGAGATAAAGAGAAAGAGAGGGAGAGGGAGAGGGAGGGGGAGGAAATGAGAAAGGGAGAGAAAGAGAAAGAGAGGGAGAGGGAGAGGGAGGGAGAGTGCATTCTCTCTCCCCCTCTTCCTTTTGCTTGTTTAATGTTTAAATCACTTTCTTTTTTGCTTGTTTAGGAGAGGAAATGAGAGAGAAAGAGAGAGACAGGGAGAGGGAGAGAGAGGGAGATAAAGAGAGGGAGAGGGAGAGGCAAGGCGAGTGCATTCTCTCTCTCCCTCTCCCTTTTGCTTGTTTAATGTTTAAATCACTTTCTTTTTTTCTTGTTTAGGAGAGGAAATGAGAGAGAAAGAGAGAAAGAGAGGGAGAGGGAGAGAGAGGGAGAGAAAGAGAAAGAGAGGGAGAGGGAGAGGGAGAGAGAGAGAAAGAGAGGGAGAGGGAGAGGGAGAGGGAGGAAATGAGAGAAGGAGAGAAAGAGAAAGAGAAAGAGAAAGAGAGGGAGAGGGAGAGGGAGGGAGAGTGCATTCTCTCTCTCCCTCTCCCTTTTGCTTTTGGAGATTTTTAAGATATATTGTGAGAGGGAGAGGAAATGCGAGAGAAAGAGAAAGAGAGGGAGGGAGAGGGAGAGAGAGGGAGAGAAAGAGAAAGATAACATATATTGGAATGATAGCATATCCATGATTATGGTAATGGTATCCACTTTGCTTTTTTTATGGGTACCATTACATCGACTCCTTAAGAGGGCTAAAAATTAGTCATACACTTTATAAAGTCTAATTAGTAGATTTAAGATGCACGATAATAGACTTATTCATAATGGTATGCAATGTGCTTTGCCATGGGCCATGTACGTTGGTGACTCTTTAAGATGGCTTAAAATTGGTCATGTCCTTCATAATGTCCAAGTAGGGGATCTAATTGTGATATGCATAATTCATTGTTTTTGTATTAACTTTATAGGCATAACAAATTAGAAATTATGCCAACTAGTCAACGGAAGGACTAAAAGAAAATTATACCCTAGCTAATGGTCATTACGGTACTTCATCAAAATGAACCCAAAAGTATTGTTATAGAAGAAGAATCCCTTAAATTGAGTATAGGATATTTTCTCTCAGGTCTTATGACTATGAGTAGAATTGATTGAAATAAATTTTATTACTATAGTTGGTAAATTTCATAGATGACATTAATTTTAATACGCGATCCTAGGACAAAAAAACCACATTTCTAAGATGCTTTTTGTTGAGACTAATTTATTATTAGACTAAGAGATCCTCAATGATGCTCATAAATGGATTACTTATACTCAAAAGCCCTCTAGTGCAGTTTTTTATAATAACGAATAATTATCTACCGCGACAAACAAATCCTTGAGCATGATATAGGGCCGAGATATAACATCAATAAATCTTTCAACTACTATGTACAATGCAAGATTTATGGTAAACTTGCAACTTGACATACATCTCCATAGAGCTATCCATTTGAGCCTCGTTTGTTGTAATGTAGATAAGATGGAAAACGAAGAAGGTCTTATTGTTCAAGATCGCGAGGCGTATCTTCATCACTGTGTCCCATATCCTTGCTCTCAATGCAAGTTGGCAATTAGACGAAAACGCCGATTGTCTATAGAACACGTACGATGATTTGGCAAGTTTCAATCTGAGATCATTGATAAGGCGATTGCGGATTTTCAGCAAACTGTAATTTGAAGTTAATATTAATCATGCATTGTACTCGCAAGCTAATTGAAAACCATACACAATAAGATTGGGTCTTGCTGGTAAATTTTCTATCCAAGGGGGTAATGTCTTGACCCAAGGGGGAGTGCACCCTTTGCGGCCAATTAGAAGAGTTCATGGACGTGCGATGGATGGATTGCAGGAGCCAATCCACCACTCGCAAGGCCCATCTATACCGTCAATGCCAAAGGAGACAGACAACCTTCCCGACCTACCTACAATCTTGGAGCTAAGATGGAGGCAATGATCGATGCATTGATTCCCATGGATGTCGAGACATCTAATCCGCTTAGAGAGGAAGCATCCATACCATTATATGATGGGTGCTGAGTATCTCAGTTGAAGACATTGCTTGCACTCTTAAGTTTGCAAGCAAAATACGGGTGGAGCGATACGAGTGTGACCGAGTTATTCAGGTACCTTGCACATAGGCTTCATTGAAATTTTTTTTTGACACTATTATTACAAACATTTGTGCTTTTTCAAGGTGTTTTATGATTTTTTTCAGGTTATTGAAATATCATATATTACCACTTGCAAATACCATGCCTGAGTCTCGTGATGATGCACGACATGTTTTACGGAAGCTTGGCATGGACTACAATAACATCCATGCATGTATCAATGATTGCATACTGTTTTGAGATGAATACGAGACTATGGAGACATGTCCAAAGTGTGGTGCTCACAGGTATCGACAGGACTTGCAAGGGAAAACCATCCCTCATAAAGTTCTCAGACACTTTTCGCTCATCCCCCGCATAAACCACATGTTTCGCATGTCCAGCATGTCAAGCTTGACAACGTGGCATGTGCAGAATAGGTCCACGGATGGAGTTCAACGAATATCAACGGATTCGCGCACATGGAGCCACATAGACTCTACCTTCCCAGGCTTTGCGTGAGAGCCAAGGAATCTTCGGCTTGGTCTCGCAATGGATGGTGTGAACCCATTCGGTCTATGCTCAACTTCTTACAGTGTGTGGCCTATAGTGCTTGTCAACTACAACATCCCTCCATGGCTTTCTATGAAGAAAGGACATCTCATCCTTAGCTTGCTTGTCCCAGGCCGCTACAAAGTAAAAAATATGGATGTGTATCTTTGTCCATTAGTCGATTAGCTTAAGATTTTGTGGGAGGAGGGGGTAACTGTGCAAGATATGAGCAGGCGTGATGGTCGACGGTCAGCCAATATTCGAGCCATTCTCATGTGGACGATGCATGACTTTCCGGGATTGGGAGAGTGCTCAGGTGAGCAGACCTCCGTTCTCGCTGGTAATATCTATATTTTATCTCATTCAATCAAGTATTCACTAGGTCGTGGCTCGCCTTACAGGTCTGGTTACCTCAGGTTATCATGCATGTCCATTGCGTGGGCCACAGTTAGACTCCCGAAGGTCACGAACCATGAAGAAGATGGTATATCAAGGATACGCCGCTTTCTTGCCGGAGGATCATGAACTCAGGGAAGATTTTCTTGGACAACCTCCAACACATATGAACACTGCAAGCTGGTACGAGTTGAAAATGGTAAACCCGAAATCACATCCAAATGGAATGCGACGGTTCTATGTTTTCTACGAGTTGCCATATTGGACCCGCTTTACAGGTCAACCACTTGTTGGATTCCATGCATATTTTCAAGAATGTGGGCAGCTTGCTATGGGACCACATCACAGGAAAGAGAGACACTATAGGGTCACGAATGGATTTGAAGGAGGTAGGTAAGATGGAGGCGCTTTGGCCGCAGTCGAGTGCTGATGGTGGAGTGCAGCTTCCTCGTGCTCCTTGGGTTTTGTCGACCAAAGAAGAGCACATTGTGAAGCAAGTAATCAAGTCTATCTGCACTCCAACGAGTATGATGCGTTCTCTCAGGTCCGCATTTTCTAAAGATGACCAATTGTCGGGGCTAAAATCCGATGATTGGCATAAGAAATGTCAGTTTTGTGAACCAAATGGATTGTAATTAGCATGGGCATTTTGCAATTTGAAAAGTGGCCATTATTCGTAATTCTTTCTCATTTGTGACAGTTTGTTCTATCGATCGTGATCGCAGGATGCATTGCTCTAGAAATTCGTGGGGCCATTTATAAGTTGTCGACTTTGGTGCAATGGATCTCACAGAAAGAGATTAAGACATCCTCTATTAAATCCGTGAGGCGGGGAGAAGTGGAGATGGTATGTCTCTTTGAGAAATACTTGCCCACTAGCATGGTCATGATACAAGTCCACCTTCTTGTGCATCTTGTGGATAAAGTGGAGATTGTTGGACCTGTCCATACGCGATGGATGTTCTTCCTGGAGCGCTTCATGAAAACCCTGAAAGGCTTTGTGTGACAACGAGCTCGGCCAGAAGGTAGCATGGCCGAAGGTTGGTTGGTGTTAGAGGCATTAGTGCATATCTCACAATGGCTACCAATGGTGGAACCAGACAATGAAATGCTATGGACGCTGAAGGACGATGATAGACTGACTGGAGATGTGGTGGTTGAAAATGGGGTAGAAAAAAGAATGGATACCTCAATGGAAGAGAAGGTGAATCGCTTTTGTATGTTGCACCATGCCTCCATGGAGACGTGGCTCGCCAAGTACCAGATTGCAAGGCAAGATCGAGAGGAAGCGCGAGCTGAATTCCGACGTAGTACGCGTCATCGACCGATTTGATATCTCGAACGCATGGAGGAGATGCCGCGGTTTATATCAACATGATGGTTGCATGGAGCCTTGACCGCAGCATCCAGTGAAGGGATAGAGGTCTCAATGGAGGAGTGGGAATTCTCGAGGGGATGTAGTCCAAAGGTAATGAGGGGTTTAGAATATGTCGTATCTAAATTTTATATGCGACATCTAATTTGAGTGTTCAATGTACAGTATAAAATATATAGTGCAGCATGGTCGCGCGGACGACATTTTTGCGTGGAGCGTATTAACAAAATGCGCTTCACAATGGACTGTGGTGTCATGGCAAGGTTTGAGCAAGAGAGCCGGTGACGAGCAACAGATCCAAACACGGTTGTGGATGAGATGGAGTATTTTGGAAACTTTCAAAGTATTATTGCGGTGGATTACCATAGCTTCTCCATGATACTATTCGATGTGCAGTGGTTCAAAGTGGTACTTGGAGGAGCTGGAGCAACAGTTCGACGAGGTCCATCTGGATTTCTCGAAATAAATTCTGAAAAAAAATGGACGGATTTGTGCGACACCTTGTGTTGCTGGCCCATTGTGAACATGTGCATAGAGTCATTTGCTTGCTAATTGTAATATGACATGGTTTATGTCACAATGGTTTGAACTCGCTTTGTACGTGTTTGTGAACAGGTAATCTTCTATCCAAACCCCTGACAACCTCGATGGTGGTATGTTATACCTTCAACTCCTCGAAGTGCGAGAGTATATGATCAAATCGATGTTCCGAGCATAGATGAAGATAATATGAAAATAGACGGTTCGATATTACAAGGGGTGGAGGCCGCCGCAAGATTGGAGCCCGCATCGGCTAACAATGATGAAAATACAAGAGTCCAAGAATTTTTTGAGAACGAGGCAGACTCATTCTTTTGTGGTGACATGTCTATCGACCTTCCAGTGTATGCAGAGTTGTGTCAGGAGATTAACATGGGACCATAGGATACTTTATTCTTAAAGCATTCACTTACTCAATTTGTTGTTTAGATCTCTTGTAAAGGTACATAAGATATGCATTTTAAGAGGGATTCTTTAAAAATGATTTATATTACTGTGCTTTGTATAGTTTAAATTGATTATTCTAACACCATTTTTTATCTGTGCAGGTGACATTTTCAGGATGAGTCGAGGGATGAGCGATGAGGAGTTTCAGGACATGATAGCATGCATGTCTCCAAACGAGCTCACGAGATTTAGAGAGATGGCAGACCAGGAGCTGTCTCGTTCTTCATCAGGGCACTTTGCTAGATCCGCTTCAGCGCGATCAGATGCTTCAGCTTCGAGCAGACGATCTCGGCGCTCATGACTTAGGCCAGAGGGAGGGGGATGCTGTTGTGGAGACACAGATGTGGTGTCTCCGTCTTGTCGTTCAGCTGGAGCTGCATCACCTCCAGGATTTGTCACACTTGTGGGGATGTCCACTCCAGTTACTCTGGCTTTTGCGCAGCCGTCAGCAGGTGGCATCCCTTTTGGTGGCACCCCTTTGAGTGCCACTCTGAGAGAGGTTACCCCCGTTGGTACACCGGATGTATTGGAAGAACATACCGGAGGGGAGCAAGGACTACATAGTAGCATCCTTACATGAGGAGTTTCCGGTGTGAGCCGCAGTAGATAAATTCTCTACGGGCTGGATGATGGATTGCATGCGTGCATACATGTCATATAGACGATTCGACGCATGCAAGGCAATCAAGAGTGGGGCTGCAAAGCCCGAGTGGTTAGATGCAGACGACTGACGCCGACTGAGGGAGGAGGCTACAGATTCGCCAGGACGTTGGAGTCAGCAGCGTGAGGCGACGAGGGCATGACTCGAGGCCGGGGTGGTCCATCATCTTGGGAGTGGCGGCCACAGGACATATTTGGAGGACTTTGTAAGTTTCTCTTTTTTTTTACTTGTTTGTTTTTTTGAAATCATGTTTCTAACAGTTAGCATTTTGTTTTCTTTGCAGCACTCCATTACAAATCGCGATCCGCAGGGCCTTGAGACTCGATATGCAGAGAGGCACGGTCTCAACGCATTGATCGACCGATTGTATAGACGCGGCGGCCCTGTAAGTCACTCATCTTTCTTGTCTGTAGTTACCATGAGATATTTGAATGCATTATTGTATGGTGGATTGATGTGTTGTTTCTTTTTTTGCAGAATCCGTTCGATGCTCCTTTGCGGTGGGACGAGCTTTCCGGGGACGAGGATTTGTAGCTCGCCCTTGGATCCTTGGAGCTCACACACCTTTATTTTTTAGTCGCCTGATCTATGCAGACATTTTCTATGTATTAGTGATATCTTGTCATGATTGTACGAATCACTTTTTATGCGATCATGTATTTATTTCATGTATCAGTTTTATGATTTCAGTATACATTATTTTTGTTTGCAAGCGCTTTGTATATAATAGTGCAGAAACTATTTTGTATGGCTCTCATATAGCACACAGTGGTATATGTGGCAGGGCAGCTTGTGCCACAATTTTTTTTCCCTGTTACCGTCGTAAATTTACTGCTCGCGTCGCTATTGGTGTCGCTATGTGCATCACAAATTTACTAGTTGCATCGCTATTGGCGTCTCTATATGCGTCGCAAATGCGACGCATATAGCGACGTTTCTATGGCGTCGTCAATAACGACACTTTTTGCGACGACGGGGGAAAATTTTTTTGTTTGTATTTTCGTCGCTTTAAACATCGGTATAAGGTCTATATCTTATAGTGTACGAGCCAAATTAATCACTAGGATTAATGTGTATAGTTTGAATGGTCTAAAAATATTAGATTCTTGGGGGAAAAAAGAAAACTATTATATTTTAGATATTATCCTAAAAAGATAGAACTAAAAGTCATTTAAAAGAAAAGACAAGTGATGTTTTAGTTAATTTTGGAGATTTTATAAAAAGATAAATAAAGAAAAGTGACTGGCAAAAATGCGCGCGCCACGATCGCAGTCTATAGACAGTAGACAATACTTCGAACAAACAAAAGATGAAGGAGTGAACTAAGAGCTTTCTAGCCAAGTGTCTTAGAGTTTTACCCCCTTTTGGAGCCAATGCAACCATCAGATTTATGATCTGAGCATCAGATCACTAAGTCTTCTAAGAGTCCCTCCACTCTTGTTCTCAGACTTATCCCCTCCTCTCTAATTCATTATAAATATGAGGCATGGGGAGGCACAAGGGAGCATAAGGAGACCCCGAAAGGCTACAAGAGAGAGGAAGAGAGAGAGTATACCCCTCCAAGAGATTGTGAGAGAGAGCTTGAGAGAGAGAGAGAGAGAGAGAGAGAGAGAGAGAGAGAGAGAGAGAGAGAGAGAAGAGTTACCTCGAGAGGCTGCACAATTTCCCTCTATCTTGATCCTCGATTTAACCATCTTGTATTTCGCTCTTCCATCTCGAATCTGGTGGTGATCATGAATTTGGTGGTGATACTTATACATGGTTGATCTCTGAATGTTGAGTAACACTGTTGTTCATTTTGAATGCTATTTTTAGATGTAGCAATTGGAAGAAATTCTCAAGTGTTCCTAGTGTCACACCATAGGCATTGGGAGGAAGAGGTTTGGTACTCTCCACCATGGGCATGGTAGGAGGCGATCTTGGGGCTCTTGCCTTTCTCACATAGATTAGGGCCTGCTATTAGGAGTTAAATATCTTGAGGAGGGCTCTCAATGAAGGATCCTATGCTGGTGATGACAACAAGAAAGAGAATCTTAGGTTTTGTGTGTGGATCAGATACCTTTTAAGCATTCGTGGATACATTGATTGCTATAGTGCAAATAGCAAGGGTTTTTGTGTTTAAGGGGGGGGAGGGGGGATGTAAAAAGTGATAAAGGGAGAAAGAGTTTAAACAAGAGTGACAACAATGCTGCAAGCACACACAACAAACATAGCTTCTTTAGCCCTTGCTGCCTCCCATCCACATTGTGATTTCTCTCTCTCTCTCTCTCTCTCTCTCTCTCCCCCCTTGTGTGTGTCTTCTTTTCTTCAACTAGAATTGTGACTTCACCAACAATAAAAAAAAGGAAAAAATGCATGCTAAATGTCATACTCTTTCATCTTCCTCCCTTGCACATTGAATCATCCTCATCACCATCACCATCACCATCAAATTCTACGCTTTACTCTCACAGAGCAGCTTCTTCTCGTGGCCCTAAAATCATCAACATGGCCACTTGCTACTTTGAAACTTTGAGCAATAATGCCTCGATGCCCTCATTTGCTTCGAGCCCCTCTACTATTTTCCTTCATCACTCAATGTCTTCTGTAACATCCCCTTGCTCAGAGGACTACAATTTCTCCCTCTACAAAGCATTTCTTCACAGGTCTTGTTCTCAGATTAGTTAAGATACTGCAGTCATCTTCAAGCTTTGATCAACATCGTCAACTCGATTTTGCTCACCTCAATACTGATCCTAGAGACATGGAACCCTAAGACTCGCAATCCATTGTATTAGCATTCAACATACTTGATTGAGCATGATTCATTACTTCATTCTTCTTCGTGTTTCTTTGGCTTTGCAGTGTTTACCTAGTTCACTTTCAATAGCCCATTCCATGCTAGCAGTATATGAGGCTTTTCCATATAGAAGGCCTTCCTTGGCACATTGGTGTGAAGATACACTAAGGTTTACAAAAGAAAACATAAAGTGTATGACCATGATGACTGAAACAAAGCCTAGCATGGCAATATGGTTGTATTTATTGCAGGGAATCCATTTTCAGGCACTCCTAGTTCTACATGCCGAAACATCATGGCATAAGAAGATGCTTGTCTTGCATAAACACAGGTTTGTCCAGCCTGGTTTGAGGTTGCTCTGGATAGCATTGTCAGAGTGTGTAAGGTTAAAGGTCTATCGTAAGGGTAAAAGATAGAAGGGTGTAGATATTTTCAGTCATAGAACTAGATGAAAGAAAGAGAATATAAATATTAGATGAATCCAAAGACAATAATCAAGGCACAATCCAAAGATCTTGTATCACATGTAGCTCAACAAAGCAATGTCAGTAGATCCATATAATATGCCCAAATCTAGGCATGAAGCCACTTGGGATTCTAGCCCATAACACACTTTGAGACTATGACTCAAATATACTCTGACATACATCAATATCTCTGCTCCAAAATCAATGGCATATGCCTCGTATATCCATGCATATAACAAAATCCATGTAGTAAATGTTGGGTATCATCACCCGAAAGTGCTATCATCCATCAGAAAGCATCAATACCTTTGTTAACACATTATGGGCCTTCAAAATCCATTTCAGCCCTTTCATACACATTTATTACAGCAGCATTAAAACATAGATATGCTGCCCAAAAATCACTCCAAAGCATGTACATTGGTTTTGGCAATCATCTATCAACCATAGAGCATTAATAGTGTTCAACGGGAGTCTTTGAACACCATAAATCAATCTAGAAAACCCTATGGATAGTGGATACCTTGCTTTATACACAGTTTAGACAATAATAAACTATCATAAGCTCTCACTTTGAAGCCTCTGAAACCTCTGGGAGTACTACCATGCATATAGAAAAATCCCTATAGTAAATGATGGGTATCATTACCCGGAAGTGCTATCATCCATTAAAAAGCATCAATATCTCTGTCAACCCATTATGGGCCTTCAAAATCCATTTCATCTCTTTTAGACAAATTTATTACAACAGCATTAAAACATACATATTCTACCCAAAAATCACTCCAAAGCATGTACTTTGGTTTTGGCAATCATCTATCAACCATAGAGCACCAATAGCATTCAACGAGTCTTTGAAGACCATAAACCAATCTAGAAAACCCTATGGACAATAGATATACCCTACTGTATACCTAGTTTACACACTAGTAAACTATCACAAGCTCTCATTTTGAAGCCTCCATGCAATCTCTGTGAGTATTTGTGATCTGTAGGTAATGTCTATGTTTGACCTTTGCATGAAAGATGAGCTATCCCAGCACAAATCTTCCATCTTTCTTTTTGTTTTGTTTGCTTAATCATGAAGTATATACATATGTTCAGCATATGGGTGAGCAAAACATGTCTTCAACATGTACATGAGATGTCGTGTGTGGATGGACCCTAAAATGAATAAACCCCACCAATTTTTTAAATTAAAAATTTTATATTTTAAAATATAAAACATAAAAAACTCTTTCTTGGAGTTTTTTCTCATTAAACTTCTATCGGTAAATTTGTGCATCGACAAAATCTAATGTCAGGCAAGCGAGCGCATACACAATGGCAATTGCGAACGGCCCCTTTTGTGCTTGGAAGATTATGTCTTTTTCATTCATTTTTTGGGTATGAAGGGCTTCAGATGCAAAGCTTCACTGTAGCAAGTGCTAGTGCTAACTGCATCTTCTCGCAAATCCATCTTAGGTAAATTCGCTTTTTGCATCTTTCCATTGCACATTTCTTCGTTGTCATCTAGAGCACAGGTCACTCCCAATTGCATAGCTTTTGCATCATTTAATTCTTGTCAGTCATGCTCAAGTTTTATTTGTGTAAATTTCCACGGCTTGATGCTTTGGCTCAAGCAAAGAGGGAGGCATCTGGTATTGTATCCATGAAGTTTTCAATCACAACACCATCAATGGATGGAGGGATTGGCACATTCGAGGGAATCGAATCTAGTGAAGTAGATGACCATTTGTTCACTATAGAGAAGACGAATGGATGCACTTTTAACTACATATTACATGGGGTAGAGAGTATGCCTTATGTCTCAGGTTAGTTTTCTTTTCTTCCATTGGTATAAGTTTGGAAGCCTATGATACAATGTGACTCACAGGAAATTAAATGTGGGCTGAATACACAGGTGCCACAGGTGAGGGTTTAGAGTTTCTTGCTACTAGAGAGAACTTTAAAGATATGGTATTATTCTATGACAAGTGAACTGTCTCTTTGATGCCCTTTGAAAGTTTTGGCATTTTGTGTAGCAATACTCTACAATAAATAATGTAAGATTTTGATGTTGATGGCTGGGTAGACAAGTTTAAGCAGCTCAAGAAGGAGAGGCCTACCTCCTACGCCAGAAAATCATTACAATGAGGTCCATAGGCAAAGCAGAGAGGATTCAAGAAAGAGTCGTAGGACTGAGCATACACATACGGCATTAGGTGGTTGTTGTTATCATTGCATGCAAAGTTCTGATGCCTAGCATTGTTAAGGAAATTTTGAAATGATGGCTATTAGAAAATAACTTTCTTGAAGTAACACAAGTCATATGTTATTTTTCCAAGGCAAGTGGGACAATGGGATGTGGGAGTGCGATGATTCACCATACCGTGAAACTTCTCCTATGCATGGGCAGGATGAGACACCAGATTCCAAAAGAACTCCTTCACGTGATACCGATAGTATAAACTCCCCTCAAAGAACTCCCATGCATTACAAGGCCGACAGGTCTTCATGTGGAATGTCTCCCATACATGACAATGAGGAGAGATATTCACGAGGAAGGGCCACCGGAGACATGACTAGGATGCAACTTACTCTCGAGGAAGAACTCCTAGAGATGCTAGGATCGATGAAGGAACTACACATGGCACGGGTAAGACACCTTACCGGGGGTTTGATGACAGATTTGATAGACTTAGATCACCATCTCAAGTTTATATCTCACCATCGCCAGTTGAGTCTCACATCATGGTCTCTCCTTGGGAAGGAGGAGACACTCTGTATAGCAGAGGTATTTTAGTTTTTATTTTCCCCGTGCAACATTTGATTGGTTTTTAGTGTCCATTAGAACACGTACTTTTGTAACTTTTGTGTTTGCGGTATCATGGGACAAATATTCTCCATCACCATAACCCATTAGGGCTGATGGATAGCCCCCTAGAACATTTTTTACTCAAGGAAATAGGAGATCTCATCATTTACAGTTTTAGTCATGAAAAACATATTACGAAGATGTAAGGAATATTTCTAAACTAGGATGAGTTTCCTTTGCACTTTGATAAGTTGGCTATCTAATAACAGGAGCGATAATTTACTGCAGTATTTGTTGTTTCATAAGAGAACATTTTTCAACCCTTACATTCACTTTGGTCACACATATGTGTGGCCAAGTGGAAAACAGTTTATTCAGCAAGGATTACCCAATGGGTTCCATGACGTTGACATTGTTTTTTATAATACTCGAAAATCAGAATTTGAGTTGTTTGATATCAAGTTTGATACACATGCCCTTCATGTTGCACTTCCATAGGGTATGATGGCTCCCATTAATAATCTCAATACATTGCTCCATTCTTAGGCTTTCTGGATGCTCATGCTTCCTGTATCAGTAAACCCTTGAGTTTTAGACATAATGAGGCGATATTGGGTGCAAAGACTCTTATGGGAGATTGGGGGTTATGTGACACTATATCCACCATCAATTGACTGGCAAGATACCTTGAAGCCACATTTCTTTGAAGATGAGAAGAAATTACATGGTAGTATTGACACAATGGCTGACTTTTTGGTCTCTTGGAGATCAAAGAAGGAAACCTTCTTTAAATGAGTTGTTGATCTAAGCTATTCTATGGCTTAAGCAAGTTTTTCGACAGCTCAAGATGTGGATTATACTGTGTCTTAGCTTCAGGATCTTGTTTCAGTGGGGTATACGCAACCAAGAATGTTCACTCTTGAAATTGAAAGGGGGAAAGCCCTGATAGATCAGTCAGTATGTTGGGAGTTCGTGCCTCTCTGGTACTCCCCTCCACACACCATGGTGTGGTTGAAGCTTCAACAATAGGCTTTGAAGTTGGAAATTTTCTGAGATGGAGAAAGTTTTACAAGGATGTTGTCTTAATCATTTACTATGATTGACGAGTTAATAAAACAACACTTGGATGGAGAATGCTTTATGGAATAATTGACAAAACTATGGTTATACTTTCCGAACAAAGTGATCCAGCTTTTGGAGTTGAAGCAGTTGAAGAATGGCAATCATACAAGTGAGTGAAAGAAATACTTTTTACCTCAATGCAGATATACATGCTAAAAGTTATCAAGACATTCAAATAGCTTGTGTTGCAGTTCATATCATTTTTTTATGAAGATCTAATCCATAAAAAAAATATTTCCTTGATGTCGTGGGGGGATTTTTAGTTCACAGGTTTATGAATGACATAATTATTGAGAAATGAAGCTATTGTCCCGGGGGGGGGGGGGGGGGGGGGTGCGGCTTCTCTTTGGGGTTCTTGAGAAACATACTAGGATGCCTTCAAAGACATGCTATGTGTTAGCAATTCAAAGTAACTGAATAGGAATGGATGTCTAAAGCGGGCTAGTTTTTGGATGCTAGCTTCATTATACGAATTGCCAAAGAGTGGAGTGATAGAAACTTGCTTTGGTGATGTTGAATATAGGAGAATTAGAGGAGAATGACTTTATTACCAGAGAGTTGTTGACCCATGAGCCATGAAAGCATGCTTGGATGATGTTATAGATGAGGAAAAAAACCCATTAGCCACACTCTTGCCATTATTATAGTGTGCCAATAAATCTTCAAGTCTTGTGGAAACTATGAGACTTGGAGACCAATGTGCTTCAAGCACTACTGAATAGGCCCTTCTTTAAACTTTTACCTCTGTTGTGATTGCCAAATTTTTTAGAACCAATTATTAGCATTCAACTCTTTGGTCACCAAGGGATTAATATCAATCAAAATACATAATTTATATATCCCAAACATTCCCTCTAGATGTTGTTGGTCACAAAACCAATATCAAGTAGCTAGTTGGATGGATGATTCTACTTTTTTATGCACATTGGAGTTTTGTTTGTTAACTATCACTTTTTCTTTTGCAGACGACTTTCTCAGATCTTTGAGCATTATCCAAAAGTAGAGGGCTTCCTGTTTATTAAAGATCATGTTATTTTGAATTATTGGAACTTAGTGCAAGCCAATAAAACTAAATTTTGGAATTTGCAGAAGGTCAATTTGTCAACTTTTTGCCTTGAAAATTAACTCCTTTGTAAATTTGACTTTTAAAAAATCATGTTTCTATTTTTTAATTTCATTTAGTGTAGATTTTATGTCAGGATTAAGAGTTTGGTGTGGGTTCCAGGCTGTTGCACAGTATATAGATGGAATGATCTCATTAAGCTTTTTTTAAAATTCAAATGGTTAAGACACATAGTGTTGGTAGCTGCTGTTCACAAGAATTTTCTCACTTTGGAGGACTTGATGTTTTCAATTGCAAACCTAGTGGTAAGCATGTTGGACAAGGAGAAGTAGAATACCTTTGATCATAAACAAGCAATTATTGCAAAAACTACTACATGTAGGGTAGAAAAAAACTTAATGCTGCTACATAGACTATGGGTCACGTGCATGGTGAAGGATGGAATGGCTTCAAACTCTCAATTTTTGGTGAAGGAATTTACCCGAAGTGTTACTACCTTTGATACAAGGCTCAACACCAGAGTGCAGTTGAGCGTTTTTGTCCTTCTCTTCCTAGTCATCAAGAGCTTCCAAATTCATCTTTCTCAGTCTTTAGTCATTCTTTGTTGGGCTTTGTGTGAGGAAACATAGGCTTGCAAAGAATACACAAGGACTGTACGAACATGACTAACACACAGTGAACTTAGACAATAATGTAAATGAAGAAGAAGAGAATGAAGAATGAACAAATGTTGTACTGAATGAATGAAGGGAAGAGATAAAGCTGAGCAAGCCCAAGGACTGGAGGCGGTAGAACCACCATTCTCTCTTGGGAATGGGCTGAAGGAGAGTGCTGGAGGGTGTCCTCCATCAGGGTGTCGTTCTTTGAGAGTGGATCCTCTCATTCTCAAAAAGAGTGATCCAAGAGAGATCTAGTCTTGACCCAAAGAGTCCCACCCCAACGAGATTAAGGCATTGTGCCAAGGGTGTCACTCCGGACTACTCAAGGACCTAGGAGGATCACGGAGGTGATGGATATTTTCTTTGAGTTGCCCAAGAGGTCACCCTAATGAAATCAAGATGGGACTAATGATGAGCTACTTACTGCCACTAGTTGTTCCATTTCCATGGATGCTTGGACAGGTTCTAAGAGCCCTAATACACTCCGTATGAAGGGTAACATTCATGGGAAGGCTTTGTTCATTTTAATAGATAGTGGCAGTACACACAATTTCGTGAATAAGTCCATTATGGACAAGCTGAATTTTCTTCCCACAGACTTACAACATCCTATAAGAGTTCAAGTGGCCAATGGTGAAGAAGAAATCAACACACAAATATGCCCACAGGTTTCTTTACAGCTGGCTAAAAACTTTGAAGCAAAAGTAAACTTGATTACCTTGGAAATGGGGCCCATAGATATTGTACTAGGTTGTGATTGGTTGATGACATTAGAAAAAATCACTTTGGATTTCTCATAGTTGTATATAGAGTTTATCTATGATGGACAACTCATCCATTTACAGGGAATTCCTAGTAGATCTAATTTTCAGCTTATCACCATTCAACAACTCAAAAAGGAGTACAAGGAGGTGCTCACAGATATTTGTTTTGCACTTGAATAAAGAGATTGAAGATCAATCCATAAATTCAACAAGCCACCCAACATTGAAAGCTCTTCTTGAGGAGTACATGGATTTATTTGAGGTGCCTACTTCATTGCCTCCCAAGAGAGCAGTCGATCACCCCATTGATTTGGAGCCCAACTCAAAGCCAATCAATAAGCCACCCTACCGATTATCCAAGTGTGAGTGGGAAGAGGTAGCCAATCAAATCAAGGAACTTCTTGAGATGGGATTCATTGAACCTAGTTCTTCACCCTATGCATCTCTGGTCTTGTTAGTAAAAAAGAAATATGGATCTTTCAGGATGTGTATTGACTACAGGAATCTTTACAAGATCATAGTGAAGAACATGTATCCAATACCCATGATTGATGATTTGATTGATGAGCTTAAGAGGGATATATTCTTTACGAAGATTGATTTGAGGTCAGGGTATCATGAGATCCACATGTGAGAGGGTGATGAAATCAAGACTGCTTTTAGGATTGATCGAGGGCTCTATCATTTCTTCGTGATGCCATTTGGGCTTACAAATGCTCAAGCTACCTTTTAGAGTTTGATGAACAAGATTTTGCAACCTTTTCTCTTTCAGTTTGTCTCAGAATCTGTTCGATGCTCCTTTGCAGCGGGACGAGCTTTCGGGGGACGAGGATTTGTAGCTCGCCCTTGGATCCTTAGAGCTCACATACCTTTAGTTTTTAGTCGCCCGATCTATGTACACATTTTCTATGTATTAGTGATATTGTTTTATGATTGTACCAATCGCATTTTATGCAATATCATGTATTTATTTCATCTATCAGTTTTATGATTTCAGTATACATTCTTTTTGTTTGCAAACGCTTTGTATGCAGCAGTGCAGAAACTATTTTATATGGCTCTCATACAGCACACAGTGCTATATGTGGCAGGGCAGCTTGCTGCCTTGCCACAAAATTTTTTTTTCTCTGTTACCGTCTCTATTTGCATCACAAATTTACTGCACGCGCCGCTATTGTCGTCGCTATAAGCGTCGCAAATTTCTGTAACCGTCACTATATGCGACTTACTGGGTCGCGGCGTCTATACAATCGGTCGATCAATGATCTGAGACCGTGCCTCTCTGCATATCGAGTCTCAAGGCCTTATGGATCGCGATTTGTAATGGAGTGCTGCAAAGAAAACAAAATGCTAACTGTTAGAAACATGATTGTCAGTACAAAGAATATCTCAAAAAACAAATAAGCAAAACAAAAGAGAAACTTACAAAGTCCTCCAAATATGTTCTGTGGCCTCCACTCCCAAGATGATGTACCGATCCGGCCTCGATTCATGCCCTCGCCGCCTCCCGCTGCTGACTCCAACGTCGTGGCGAATTTGTAGCCTCCTCCCTCAGTCGGTGCCAGTCGTCTGCATCTAACCACTCGGGCTTTGGAGCCCCACTCTTGATTGCCTTGCATGCGTCGGATCGTCTATGTGACATGTATGCACGCATGCAATTCATCATCCAGTCCGTAGAGAATCTATCCACTGCGGTTGACACCGGGAACTCCTCGTGCAAGGATGCTACTATGTACTCATTGCTCCCCTCTGGTATGTTCCTCCAATGATCCAAGACATTGTGCCGAAAAACTTGTTGGCACAACTCCCTCATGTGAGCCATCACCCTCCTCCCCTCATCATTCATGATGATGGCTCCTGACCTGCCATCCACTAGGTATCCATAACCCCTAGGAGTATGCCTAAGATGGGCCCTCTCCCATCTCCGTCCACGCTCTTGGGTATATCCAGGAGACCCCTGTACATCCGGTGTACCGACGGAGGTACCCTCTCCCAGAGTGCCACTCAAAGGGGTACCACCAAAAGGCGTGCCATCTGCCAACGGCTGCGCAAAAGCCGGAGTAACTGGAGTGGACGTCCCCATAGGTGTGACAAATCCTAGAGGTGACGCAGCTCCAGCTGAACGACGAGACGGAGACACCGCGTCCGTGTCTCCACAGCAGCACCCCCCTGATCCTCCTGTAGTCGTAGTCCCTCCCTCTGGCCCAAGTCGCGAGCGTCGAGATCGTCTGCTCGAAGCTGAAGTATCTAATCGCACTAAAGCTGATCTAGCAGAGCGCCCTGACGAAGAACGAGACAGCTCCTGATCTGCCATCTCTTTGAATCTCGCGAGCTGATCTGGAGACATGCGTGCCATCATGTCCTGAAACTCCTCATCGCTCATCCCTTGACTCATCCTAAAAATGTCAATACGTGCATAGATAAAAAATGATGTTAGAATAATCAATTTAAACTATACAAAGCACATTAATATAAATCATTTTTGAAAAATCCCTCTTAAAATGCATATCTTATCTACCTTTATGGAAGATCTAAACAACGAATTGAAGTATTCTATGGTCCCATGTTAATCTCCTGACACAACTCTGCATACACTGGAAGGTCGATAGACATGTCACCACAAAAGAACGAGTTTGCCTCGTTCTCAAAAAATTCTACGACTTCTGTATTTTCATCATTGTTAGCCGATGTGGGCTCCAAGCTTGCGCTGGCCTCCACCCCTTGTAATTTCGATCCCTCTATTTGCATATTTTCTTCATCTATGCCTGGAACATCGCTTTGATCTTATACTCTCGCACCTCGAGGAGTTGAAGGTATAACATACCACCATCGAAGTTGTCGGGGATTTGGATAGAAGATTACATGTTCACAAACACTTACAAAGCGGCTTCAAACCATTGTGACATAAACCATGTCGTATTACAATTAACAAGCAAATGACTATTTGTACCTGTTCACAATGGGCCGGCAACACAAAGGTGTCGCGCAAATCCATCCATTTTTTTTCGGAATCTATTTCGAGAAATCCAAATGGACCTCGTCGAACTGTTGCACCAGCTCCTCCAAGTACCACTTTGAACCACTGCACATCGAATATTATCATGGAGAAGCTACGGTAATCCACCGTAATAATACTTTCCAAGTTCCCAAAATACTCCATCTCATCCACAACCGTGTTCGGATCCGTTGCTCGCCGCCGGCTCTCTTACTCAAACCTTGCCATGACACCACAGTCCATTGTGGAGCGCATTTGATCAATACGCTCCACCCGAAAATACCGTCCGCGCGACCACGCTGCACTATATATTTTGTACTGCACATTGAAACACTCAAATTAGATGTAGCAAGCAAATTTAGATACGACACATTCTAAACCCCTCATTACCTTTGGACTACATCCCCTCGAGAACTCCCACTCCTCCATTGAGACCTCTGTCCCTTCGCTGGATGTTACGGTCAAGATTCTATGCAACCATCGTGTTGACATAAACCGCGGCATCTCCTCCATGCCTTCGGGATATCGAATCGGTCGGTGATGCGTACTGCGTCGAAATTCAGCTCGCGCTTCCTCTCGATCTTGCCTTGCAATCTGGTACTTGGTGAGCCACGTCTCCATGGAGGCATGGTGCAACATACAAAAGCGATTCACCTTCTCTTCCATTGAGGCATCCATTCTTTTTTCTACCCCATTTCCAACCACCACATCTCCAGTCAGCCTGTCATCGTCCTTCAGCGTCCATAGCATTTCATTGTCTGGTTCCACCATTGGTAGCCATTGTGAGATATGCACTAACGCCTCTGACACCAACCAACCTTCCGCCATGCTACCTTCCGGATGAGCTCATTGTCGCACAAAGCCTTTCAGAGTTTTCATGAAGCGCTCCAAGAAGAACATCCATCGCGTATGGACAGGTCCAGCAATCTCCACTTTGTCCACAAGATGCACAAGAAGGTGAACTTGTATCGTGAGCATGCTAGTGGGCAGGAATTTCTCAAAGAGACAGACCGTCTCAACTGCTCCCCGCCTTACGGATTCAATAGAGGACGTCTTAATCTCTTTCTCTGAGATCCATTGCACCAAAGTCGACAACTTGTAAATGGCCCCGCGAATTTCTGAAGTTAGGCATCCCGCGATCGCGATCGGTAGGACAAACTGCCACAAATAAGAAAGCATTAAGAATAATGGTCACTTTTCAAATTTCAAAATGTCCACGCTAATTAAAATCCATTCTGTTCACAAACCTGACATATCTTATGCCAATCATGGGATTTTAGCCCAGACATTTGGTCGTCTTTAGAAAATGTTGACCTGAGAGAACGCATCATACCCGTCGGAGTGCGGATAGACTTGATTACTTGCTTCATAATACGCTCTTCTTTGGTAGACAAAACCCAGGGAGCGCGAGGAAGCTGCACTCTCCCTTCAGCACTCGACTGCGGCCAAAGCGCCTCCATCTTACCTACCTCCTTTAAATCCATTCGTGACCCTATAGTGTCTCTCTTTCCTGTGATGTGGTCCCATAGCAAGCTGCCCACATTTTTGAAAATATGCATGGGATCCAACAAGTGGTTGACCTGTAAGTGGGTCCAATATGGCAACTCGTAGAAAACTGAGAACCGTCGCATTCCATTTGGATGTGATTTCGGATTTACCATTTTCAGCTCGTACCAGCTTGCAGCGTTCATACGTACTGGAGGTCGTCCAAGAAAACCCTCCCTAAGTTCATGATCCTCCCGCAAGAAAGTGGTGCGTCCTTGATATACCATCTTCTTCATGGTTCATGACCTTCGGGAGTCTAACTGTGGCCCACACAATGGACATGCATGATAACCTGAGGTAACGAGACGTGCAAGGCGATCCACGACCTAGTGAATACTTGATTGAATGAAATAAAATATAGATATTACCAACGAGAACAAAGGTCTGCTCACCTGAGCACTCTCCCAATCCCGGAAAGTCATGCATCGTCCACATGAGAATGGCTCGAATGTTGGCTGACCGCCAACCATCGCGCCTGCTCATATCTTGCACCGTGACCCCCTCCTCCCACAAAATCTTAAGCTCATCGACTAATGGACGAAGATACACGTCCATATTTTTTACTTTGTAGCAGCCCGGGACGAGCAAGCTAAGGATGAGATGTCCTTTCTTCGTAGAAAGCCATGGAGGAATGTTGTAGTTGACAAGCACTATAGGCCACACACTGTAAGAAGTCGAGCGCAGACCAAATGGGTTCACACCATCCATGGCGAGACCGAGCCGAAGATTCCTTGGCTCTCGCGCAAAGCCTGGGAAGGTAGAGTCAATGTGGCTCCATGCGTGCGAATATGCTGATATTCATTGCACTCCATCCGTAGACCTATTTTGCACATGCCACGTTGTCAAGCTTGCCATGGCAGACGTGCGAAACATGTGGTTTATGCGGGGGATGAGCGGAAAGTGTCTGAGAACTTTTTGAGGGATGGTCTGCCCTTGCAAGTTGCAAGTCTTGTCGATACCTGTGAGCACCACACTTTGGACATGTCTCCATAGTCTCGTATTCATCTCGAAAAAATATGCAGTCGTTGATACATGCATGGATGTTATTGTAGTCCATGCCAAGCTTCCGTAAAACATGTCATGCATCATCACGAGACTCAGGCATGGTGTTTGCAGGTGGCAATATATGATATTTCAATAACCTGAAAAAATCATAAAACACCTTGAAAAATCCATCCATGTTTGCAATAATACTGTTTTTAAAAAAAAACAATGAAGTCTGTGTGCAAGGTACCTGAATAACTCAATCAGACTCGTATCGCTCCAACCGTATTTTGCTTGCACACTTAAGAGTACAAGCAATGTCTTCAACCGAGATACTCGACACCCATCATATAATGGTATGGATGCTTCCTCTCTAAGCGGGTCAGATGTCTCAACATCCATGGGAATCAATGCATCGATCATTGCCTCCATCTCAGGCTCCAAGATTGTAGGCAAGTCGGGAAGGTTGTCTGTCTCCTTTAGCATTGACGGTATAGATGGGCCTTGCGAGTGGTTGATTGGCTCCTGCAATCCATCCATCGCACGTCCATGAACTCTTCTAATTGGCCGCAAAGGGTGCACTCCCCCTTGGGTTGAGACATCACCCCCTGGATACAAAATTTGCCAACAAGACCCAATCTTATTGTGTATGGTTTTCAATTAGCTTGAGAGTACAATGCATGGAAAATACTAACTTCAAATTACCTTTTGCTGAAAATCTGCAATCGCCTGATCAATGGATCTTAGGGATACTCTGCTTTTTCTTCCTCCTCTTCTTCTTGCCTTGGTCACTTGGTCAGTATGAAGCTAACGATCTCAGATTGAAACTCGCCAAATCGTCATACGTGTTCTATAGACAATCGGCGTTTTCGTCTAATTGCCAACTTGCATTGAGAGCAAGGACATGGGACACGCTGATTAAGATACGTCTCGCGGTCTTGAACAATAAGACCTTCTTTGTTTGCCATCTTATCTACATTATAGCAAACGAGGCTTAAATGGATAGCTTTATGGAGATGTACGTCAAGTTGCAAGTTGACCATAAACCTTGCATTGTATATAGTAGTCGAGAGATTTTCCGATGTTATATCTCGGCCTTGTATCATGCTCAACGATTTGTTTGTCCCGGTAGATAATTATTTGTTATATCTCGGCTTTGAGTATAAGTAATCCATTTTAAAATTAATGCGCGCCATCTATGAAATTTTATAACTATAGTAATAAAATTTATTTCAATCAATTCTACTCATAGTCATAAGACCTGAGAGAAATTATCCTATACTCAATTTAAGGGTTTCTTCTTCTATAACAATAATTTTGGGTTCATTTTGATGAAGTACGTGGCCCATGGCAAAGCACATTGCATACCATTATCAATAAGTATATTATCTTAAATTTCCTTCCCCTCCCTCTCCCTCTCCCTCTCTTCCTCTCTTTCTCTCACCCTCTCCCTCTCCCTCTCGTTCTCTTTCTCTCCCTCTCTCATTTCCTTCCCCTCCCCCTCCCTCTCCCTCTCTTTCTCTTTTTCTCCCTCTCCCTCTCTATCTCTCTTTCTCTCTCATTTCCTAAACAAGCAAAAAATAAAGTGATTTAAACATCCTCCAAGCAAAAGGGAGAGGGAGAGATACAATGCACTCTCCCTCTCTTTCTCTTTCTATCCCTCTCTCATTTCCTTCCCCTTCCTCTCCCTCTCACTCTCTTTCTCTCTCATTTCCTCTCCTAAACAAGCAAAAAATAAAGTGATTCAAACATTAAACAAGCAAAAGGGAGAGGGAGAGAGAGAATGCACTCTCCCTCATTCTCCCTCTCTTTCTCTTTCTCTCCCTCTCCTATTTCCTCCCCCTCCCTCTCCATCTATATTTATTTCTCTTTCTCTTTCTCTTTCTCTTTCTTTCCCTCTCCCTCTCCCTCTCCCTCTCTCTCTCCCTCTCTTTCTCTCCTACTCTCTCGTTTCCTCTCCTAAACAAGCAAAAAAGAAAGTAATTTAAACATTAAACAAGCAAAAGGGAGAGGGAGAGAGAGAATGCACTCTCCCTCCTTCTCCCTCTCTTTCTCTTTCTCTCCCTCTCATATTTCCTCCCCCTCCCTCTCCCTCTCCCTCTATTTCTCTTTCTCTTTCTCTTTCTCTTTCTCTTTCTCTTTCTTTCCCTCTCCCTCTCCCTCTCCCTCTCTCTCTCTCTTACTCTCTCGTTTCCTCTCCTAAACAAGCAAAAAAGAAAGTAATTTAAACATTAAACAAGAAAAAGGGAGAGAGAGAGAGAGAATGCACTCTCCCTCTCTTTCTCTTTCTCTCCCTCTCCCTCTCCCTCTCTTTCTCTCCCTCTCTCTCCCTCTCCCTCTCATTCTCTTTCATTTCCTCTCCTAAACAAACAAAAGAGAACGATTTAAACCTTCAACAAGTAAAAGAAAGAGAGAGGGAGACTCACCAATGAGATATGGAGAGCGTGGGCGGCTTCTCTTTGCAACGAGGGCTCCTCCTCTCCTTCGTGAACAACGGCGGTGGCGGTGGCGACGGCGGTGGCGGCGGTAGCAAGTCTCTTCCTCTTCTTCTCTCACAAAGCCTTGGCTCTCTCCCTCGCTCTCGCTCTCAAAAGGCGAAGAAATGAAAATGAAAATGGCGCTCTAGTTTCGGCCGCGCTTTTTTCCCTACGGCGTCGCTATTTGTGTCGCTATTTGCGTCGCAACTGCGATGCTAATAGCGACACAAATAGTGACGCCAATAGCGACGCCGATGTCCGCCGTTGCTAATCGGCGTCGCTAATTGCCCAATTCCTTGTAGTAAGGGTTTCAACTTACAACTAGAATAGGCTATAGGATGATTATCCTGCATAAGTACAGCTCCTATTCCTGATCCACTAGCATCAGTCACTACTAAAAAGAATGGTCTATTAAAATCAGGCAACTGTAAGACAGGAGCATGGGTTAATGCATGTTTCAATAAGTCAAAGGATTTCTGTTGATTTTCGGACCAATGATAGACAATACCTTTCTTCAGAAGTTTGGTTAATGGTAAAGCCAATAATGAAAATTTACGCACAAACTTCCTATAGAAACTAGCAAGACCAAGGAATGAGCGTAACTCATACACGTTTTTAGGTACAGGCCAATTCAATATTGCATCTATTTTCTTAGGATCAACTTTAATTCCATCAGATGATACAATATGACCTAAATACTCAATTTCTATTTTAAAGAATTTACTCTTTTCAGGATTTGCATACAGTTGATTATCTTTAAGTGGAAAACCAATGACAAATGCTCATAATGTTCTTTCTTATTTTTACTAAACACCAAAATATTATCAAAGAAGACAATTACACAATACTGATATTTTAAAAATATACGGTTCATCATTCTACTAAATATAGCAGGTGCATTAGTCAATCCAAATGGCATTACTAAAAATTCATAATGACCAAACTGTGTCCTAAATGCAGTTTTGAATATGTCTGACATATCTAGTCTCACCTGATGATAACCAGATTTAAGGTCTATTTTACTAAATATAGCAGATCCTTGTAGTTTGTCCATAAGGTCATCAACTCTAGGAATGGGATACCTATTTTTTACAGTGATCTTATTTAAAGCTCGATAGTCAATGGACATACGATAGGTATTATTCTTTTTCTTGACTAACAGAACAGGTGCACCAAATGGAGAACTACTAGGTCTAATCAATCCTCTATTCAGTAATTCCTCAACTTGACTCTAAATTTCTTTTTGCTCTATCTGGTTATGCCTATATGGTGCTTTGCAAGGTGGTTGTGTGCCAGGTATAAAATCTATTTTATGGTCTTCTGGACGTGAAGGAGGTAAACCAGGTTGTAGGTCTTCGGCATAACAGTCCTTAAACTGTGCAAGAAATTCTTTATGCCTAGGGTGCATATGATTTTCTTTTACTTGCAGTTCATTCACCCAAATGAGATAAGATTTACTACTTTTGCGTAATGCACGTTTAGCTTGAGTATGTGAAAGCAGTGGAAAAACATTAGATGCATGCATACCATATAATGTAATAGATTTTCCTTGAAAATTAATATTCATTGAATGTGTGGAATAGTCTATATCTGGGTTATGTTGGTGACGCCAAGGCGTACCTAAAATAATGTCACTCGACTGTAATGGAACAACTAGAAAATTTCTTCTTTTAGTGTATTGACAAATTTGAATCTCTAAGTCATGCACTTCATGTGTACCATTATACCTAGTGCCTAAGAATGTTGCTTTAATACGATAATGCATAGGTACAGTCTGTAACTTCAATTCTTTTACTAGCTTTGCTGAAATAAAATCATGAGTACTACCATCATCATGCAAAATAATCTTTTCCTTTCCATGCACTAAACATTTCATAGTCAATAAAGAATGTAGAGTTGGCATACTTGGTAAAGTATCCGAAGGAGTAGTAATGTCATCCTCATCTTCAGTGAAATCAAGCATATCTTCATGTTCGTCTTCTTCCATTGCTCCAAGGTAGTTGATGTGGCCAGGTGGCTTCTTTGAATGGCAATTTGTTGCTAGATGTCTAGGCTGGTGGCATTTATAGCATACTATAGGTTTGGCTTTGGTTACATTGTTTGCAATGGCAGGAAGTCTAGGGAGATTGGGATTTGGTTGTGGAATAGGCTTAGGGTTTTGATTGACATTGGATGGTAATGCATGTGGTTTTGCCCAATTCTTACGAAAAGATGATGTTTTGAAATGACCTTGATTAAATTTTCTAAAATTTGAGTTGAATTGCTTAGATCATAGTTACCATTGGCTTGGAATTGTTGTGGACGTCTGTCTCTACCTCGCAGCTTGTCTTCAGTGTCGTGAGCTAGTGAAATGGCGTATTCAAGAGTAGCAGGCTTGAACATGTTAACTTCAGCGTAGTAATGCCCAAGAAGTCCAGACATATACTTGCGCTTATGTGTCGCTTCAGGTACGTCTTCAAGCATCCATAGCTAGAGTAATGCATTCCAAAAACACTCTGTGTACTGAGGAATAGGCTCACGATCCCGTGCTGAAGAAGATCCCATTGCTTAATGGCTTTCTCATGAAATTGTTGAGGAAGGAAATTCTGCATGAACTTCTTCTTGAAATTCTCCCAAGTAGTGGGACAATCTATACTCTTGCATACAACAGTCCACCAAAGAGATGCTCTGTCCACTAAATGATTAGTGACACACTTGATTTTATCTTTTTCTGCATAGGTTTCCTCATGGAAATAGTCGTCAAACTGACTAATCAATGCAAGAACAGTTTTTCTCTCTCGAGTGCCATTGAAAGTACGGAATTTGAAATTTCTTTTACTTATCTTTGATTCCTTGCGGATGGTTTGAGCATCAAGAGTTGCGTCGATGGTACATCGGATAAGATCTTCGGATTGAGGTTCTTCTTTGTCGGTAGACGATCTTTGTAAATTTGCCAGTTGAACTTGCAGTGCTTGCCTAGCCCTTCGTTCTTCATCCAATTGCATAATGATTAAGTACAGCTTTTGCTCCATCGTAGGTTCAGGTAAGTCGCCTTCAGTCATAAGATCATCCATATGTGATTCCGTCATCTTGCAAAACTCAAATGACCTTTCTCACTCAAAATCAAGTTAGCGGGATGAGCGTAGCTCAAGTTCGGGAATATAAGGCTTATGTATTTTTTGGGTATGGCTTTCACAATCTTCGAAAAATCTGCGTTTTCTCCTTCTTCGTATGCTGAAAATGCTTCAGCAAACCTGTGTATGGGTAGAGTACCTTCTAATGAACAACTTTGCAGTTCAGAGTTTTTGCGCAGAAACAGCTCTTCTATGAGTTTTAGACAGAAGTCGGTTTTGACTCCAATTGACTTGTCTAACTTGCAGAGTACCAGACTAATGTGACTTGTAGAGCTTGTTGACTTGCAGAACTTGCTTGCTTTGTCAGACTTGCAGAACTTTGACTTGTTAGAACTTGCTGAACTTGACTGGTGGTGTGTGAGTTGAAGTTTGTGAGGACTTGTTTCATTAAGGAGCTTATGTGATTAAGCTTGGTAGCTTAAGGCTACTGTCAACGGCGAAATTCGTGGGGGGGGGCCATTTTTTTTCAGCGCAGAAAATTCCGTGACGTCTTCTGATACCTCACGAAAAAAATTTGGAAGCTTTAAGCTTCTTAAGCTTTAAATTTTAAAGCTTGAAGATATGGAGGTTTATGACTTATCTCTGTGTAACCACGACTTGATGAAGAAGATGTAGGAGTGGTCCTCCACCTCTGTAGACCGGTCCTTCACGATCCGATGATGAAAACACGGGTTCTTGATCACCAGAAATCTGCCTGTATCGATCGTTCGCGACGAGATTGAAAGTAGAGCCCGATCGTTCCAGGAGCTCCGCCTTCGCACGAGATGGGTAGCGATTGGAAGCTCTTGATCTCAGCTTCGCTCTGATACCATTGGTGCGCAGATCGAATGCTGTACGCTCGCGTAGTGAATGCCGGAAGGTCCCCAAGAACAATAGAACTCTACTTTTTGCACAAATTACAAGGTAAAAAGCATGAACGACAAGAGCAAAAGACCAATTGGGTGCAATCTCCCCCCATGCCTTGTGTGAGCGCTCCACAAAGCATGTATTTTATGTATTATTCATCTTCAAGCTCAAATAATAGCCCAAATTACAAAATAGCAAGCTTTTAGCTTTTGAGTTTGCTTTAACAAAAAAATAGGATTAAAGCTAATGGACGGTGCCCAAAGAGTCTGGCTTGCCCAATACAATGTCCAAATAGAAATAACATAATCGTGCGCCCATGCGCATACAAAATAATAATAAATATTCGACGCCTTAATAAATAAGCGTGACAAAATATAGGTGCCATGCCTAAGGTATGCGCCTATCAAAATATAATCCATAAATCGAATACTCGCTATCCTCCAATGCTTTCCTCCGCCACTGTTGCTATCTCTACACATCAACTGAAGCATTCACAATCGTTAGTAAAATAATACAATTAAACCGACAAAAGTGAATACCTAGCAGTCTTCAACTACATATATAAATCAATTGGTTAGAAATAAATCCTAACCTTAATTTATTACGAGTGCGCACTCTAAACTCATAAACGTTTATTAATTTAATATGCATTTTGCGGAATCACCCGCTATGGAATTACCCATGTACACACTAAATTAATGAAACGCCCGAAAAGGACAGGCGTCCCCATCAACTTCTCGCACAAAGAATCCACTTTGTGTATGAGCCCCGGTCATCAAAGTTTACGGAATCCACCGTAAAACCTCACGGAATCCACCGTAAAATATGCCTCCTGGCATTAGTGTCGCTTGAAATACGGTTGCGTCGCTTAAGCGAAAAAATCTATCATCGCTTAAGCGATTTTACTCCCTCACTTAGCACCCCCATGGCTAGTAGTATGTGATTATCTTGGTTGGGTGCTAGAATGTTGTTAGTGTGACTGGTAGGTCTATAGGATCTTTTGAGTTCATCCTTATGGGATGAGGCAAGGCACTTAATTTTGAAGTAGACCCTAGACTATCTAGTCAAGTCAAAATCTAACAATTCCTATGTAGTATGAATGACAATGATCGAATAAGACTTTGAGCTATTACCAAACCTTATGTTATGAGTGACGGGTCAAGAGTGATAGGAGAGAGGGCTATACATGTTTTTGTAATCCTTGGAGAGTAGAAGCTTCAGGTCTCAATAAGTAGACTACTTTAGCACAAGGATTTTACACTACACTTGTCAATATATATTTCAAACAAGTTCTCTCCACACATTGATATTTGCCCTATTATATGTGCTAGTACACTCGCCTGTTTATGTGTGGATATAAGTGATTGAATTTTCATCAATAATTCTGACAATTATACAAACATCACGTAGAGACCAAGGTTAGGCTTTTGGCTATTTGTCCTTTGATACATGCTTCTACCTCAGGTTAATTAGACCTAGCCTAAACTATTACAATCAAAGTTTCATGTCCACAACCCACATGACCTCTAGCGGATTAGTATATACAACTATAGTAAATATTGTGGCTAATAGTAAAGGTAGACTTTCTTAAGAAAAGTTTTATAAATGATACTCCAATAGCCTCCACCTAAAAATGACATGTGACAATAAGATGGAAGCAAGCCACCTAGTCAAAGTACACAAACTACTTACCACTTCAATCCTTTGAGACGTCTATCAAGAATCATTAGAAAATAAGAACATAACCATCAAGGGATGACAATAGGTGCAAAGGTTTCTTGATGAGACGAATGCATTGTACCAAGCAAATAAAGCAGTTAGAGTGATCGTTGAGGCCACTTAAGAGATCAACACACTCAAAGGAACTTTGGAGAGGTTCAAGCCTCCATGAAGTAGGAGTATGAGTAAAGGCTACAAAGACCCAAGAACATGCAATAATAATTTTAGGAAAAGAGAAAGAAATGGCACTTAAGGGGTTGCTATCCTCTAGGTGCAATACACTGTAAGAGGTCCTTGACTTCTTATAAGGTCAAACAAGATTAATAAAGTGACTAAGACTAAAGGTAGACTTTCTTAACAAAAGGTCTATAGATGATACTCAAACAACCTCCACTTGAAAATGACACAGGTGACAATAAGATGGAAGCAAGCTACCTAGTCAAAGTACCCGGACTACATGCCATCACTTCAATCCTTCAAGACATCCATCAAGAATTGTTAGAAAATAAGGACATAACTATCAAGGGATGACAAGAGGTGCAAAGGTTTCTTGATGAGAAAAAAACATTGTACCAAGCAAATACAACATCTAAAATGATTGTTGAGACCACTTCAAAGATCAACACACTCAATGGAACTTTGGAGAAGTTCGAGTAGATGATCAAGATTCCACAAGAAGAATGAGCAAGCTTGAAAGAGAACCTAGTGAGCTAGCTAGACTTAGAAAAAGAACCTACAAACTTTCATGTGAAACTACCACAAGAAAAAGCCAAAAGTATCATGCTCACTACAAAGATAAAAAATAGTAGGCTATATTGGGCTTCGTAATTATATCTATAATAAGATTTAGAGACCATAGGGTGGAAACCTTTGTTGTAACATTTATTTCTTAATTTTAAAGAGATGGGGGGACTAAATTAATAATGCATACAAGTATGCAAATGTCATATGGATGCTAACATATTCATATTCACATCAAGTGTGTAGTGTAGTAGTTGCATAGTTATTTTTCACTATGCGGAGTGCTATGTAGAAAATAAAAGCTTCAATACATAATCAATATTTTAATATTAGCTATAATTAAGCAATTGAAATGCATGAGTCTTTAAGACCCAAGAATTGAGTCTGATTTCACTATATGGATAATCGTTATGATTATTGCTCTAATGCTTATTGAGTGCATTATCCACAATAGCTTTATACACCTCACCACACAGGTTAGCAACTTGGGACTAATAATCACAACAATGAGCATCAAGGTCAAGCCACGTCAAGAGTGTTGCCTTGTGCTAGTTTCTCTTCACTTCTTGTGGTAAGAATGAAGTCCTTTCAAAGAAGAGAAGGACGTACAAAATATTATGCTTAATTAATTAGGGGCGATCTTCCACCAAGGACAAGCAAGATCTTCCTAAGGCATTACTAGGGCATGCGGTAATTGACAATGAGAACAAAGTTAATACAATTTATTCACAAGTGCCACTTCGATTTTACAATTCGATAATCAAATGTAAAGATCCCCTTCCAAATGGAATCCTAGCAGCCCTTCAAAGCGTCAAACTGGGAGTCAAAATGTAAAGATCAATTAACTAGGTTTGAAGTGGTCGGCCGCCGGTTCTGCAGGCAGCGTCCCAGCAAGGCTGTCGCTTATTTTATTCGTATGCACGGCTTTCGCTTATTTCTTCGTACGCACATGTGTGACATGAATCAGGGTCATCCGCCTATAGGGGACTGCCACGTTTTGATCTATCGTCGTTTGAAGCTTCAACTTTCAAACTTCAACACGACGACCGCGGCTGCCAACGCTGCAGAATTTTCCGTGGTCAACCAACTGCGGTTCAAGGCGAGAATATAAAAAGAGACCCAAGCTATCGACCATAATAACATTACAAGTTAGCGATTTATAACATACACTCTGAGAGAGAGAGAGAGAGACAGAGAGAGAGAGAGAGAGAGACACACACACAGAGACAGAGACAGAGAGAGAGACAGCCCACTATTGATGCTACATGATATCCCCCCGCTCAACCTCCTCCTCCTCATCATCTTCTTTATTGATGCGTCCATACAGCAGCCTCCTGACCTTATCCTTGGTCGCCTTCGTAATTGCCATTCATATCTCAGGCTCACCTCCCGGGTGTTTCCTGCATGCAGAAGGTGCGCGCGATATTACGTTAATTGATCGTCGACTCAACAGTAATAATATCCCCTTGCCATCTTCATCATTGACACCGTCATCGCCGTCCTCTTCCTCCTCCTCATCGATTGCTGCTGGTCATGGTCAACCTGCACTGATAGGGTGCGGCACGGATCATAATATACTTAGCATGAGTACCGACGCACCGGCCGCCACTAATGTACAGCTTAACTACATAGCTTTACCTTCTGAGAAGCCCTATCAAATCTCCATTACTCATGAGCCCAGTCATGAGACTGAGTTAACTGGGCGGCGGGCCGATCACGCATGTGGAGTTAAGCTCGATGACGCTCTCGGGATTCTCAGAACCGCTACCCCGCCCCCCGCGGCTACAAATCCCATAAACGCGGCATCCCGCCATTCTGTATATAGTCAACATGAGAATAATGATAGCGACAATGTGCACCAAATCAACAACGCTACACAGCCAGATATCAACCGCAGGAGCAGATCAATATCATCATCAAAAAGAACACCAGCATCGGAGCATTCAAAAGCCCCGTCTTTTAATAATCTCCGCACGGCTACTCCTCCTCCCGGCGGTCGACCTGGCAGCAACAACTGATTACCACGGCCAATCGCTGATGATTATAAGCTGGGGTAACCAGGTTTTCTGGCCTTTTGATTTATACTCTTGTAGAGCTGCCTCGCTTATGGTAATCATCCCACCACCATGATTCATAACTATCATTGCCGCCATCAATGGGTTTTAGAGTCTCGATTGATTAATTTACAGTCGGAGTTCAATCGTTGAACCATCCCCAATTTATTTATAGCCCCAATCAGCTTTACAGCCTGGGATCAACCCCTCGGGCCTCAACCATGTCCAATTCTAAACATGAAAAACATGTTGCCTTCAATGGGAAACGACAAATAGTGAACTCAAAAGGTTGAGATGCTATCATTGTACTTAACGTATGAAACATGTATGGTGTCTTCCAACAAATTGGATAAACATCAAGATTTCTTCGACCTTACATTTTGGTAATATTGTGTTCTACAAGAATTTTTAGTAAAATTTCAAAATTCTTTCACGAAAGTCTAAGTAGAATGTATTGCATGCATATTTGCGTTAGTTGTTTTCAAAAGTGGAGATGATTTCAACCCCTAGCTTTTGAAAACTATGAACTTTGGACTTATGTAACGAGTAGCGTCTATTCAACGTTTGTGAAAAGAAATTTCATTATATGTCACACATAGCTTTATAGGTCTCCTCGTGAAGTGAGAATTTACATTAAACTATAACAAACGAAGTCTTCTAAAATAAAAAAGCTTATGCAATAGTAACAATCTTGTAAATCCCAACCTTTTGTGAATAAAGTTAATAATACTAGAAGCTACTTAAAATTTTCAATGAGATAAGACATAAAATGAGAGTTTTTGACAACTAGACATTTATCCTTACAAGAGGATATAAGTAGACCTTTTTTGGATAATAATGGTGTATGTAAATTGTTGCCAAAGTACTTAAGCATTTATTCAAAGTGTCACAAAAATTTTATGATGTTAAAATAAATCCCAAAAACATTTGGGGCCCTCTCTAAAGCTTTAAGATGGCACATCAATATGTTCATAGGCCATCAAGAGTTTGGCTTTCTTAAGGCAAACCACAAATATACCAAAGGATATCAATCATAATGTATGAGCATACACAATTCTTTTTACGAAACATGAAACACACAAAATAGGGCCCTTGAAAAAGGAGTGAACGGTGTGCAACAATAGCCAGGTATATTAGTTGTGGATGCCTAAGTGTAATAATTATTATAATGTGTCATGTATTGAAAGATAAATATGATCTATGGGAGATCCCAAAATCAATTATATCAATCTATATTTGGTCAATGCTTTAAAAGCTACCTGGTAAAGACATTTTGTCTTTCTAAAATCTTTGAGTGCTAACAAAATATCCCTCTATACTTATTGAGTTCATTGTTAAGTGTAACTGCCTAGTTGAGCCTACCCAAGATATTTAGACTTTGTTTTGGAATCACCATATGGACTTGACTACTCCTACCTATAAAAGAGCTCCCTAGAGTCTAATATATTGATCATTGAATTCACTCTTGTTACCAAACAAGATAAGTATCACAGTTATCTTGTCATGAGATCACACTCTAGCCATCCATCTTCTTGACATTCCCCAAATACCCTTAACCTCATAGCATTCCCAAAAAAGGTGGTAAATAATCTATTGTTCCCTCTAGCATAGTGACCATATAGGTGAAATGTTCCATACTTTAGACATACCTTCTAGGGTATTGTTTCCAACCACACTTCTAGAGGGTTATATTTAGCCACCTCACCTCCTTTTACAGGAGTGGATCTCCAAACATTGCTCACTCTCTTTTTAGGTCTTTATTGGGTTCATGGGAATTTTTGGTTCCCAAATTCCTAGATCTTAAATTTATATTGCATGGTCAAATAGCTCAAATCTTTTGTGAATCCTTCTTGCACAAGCACTCCAATAACACCTTGTCATATCAATCGTGAAGCATTTGGCCACATGAGGTCATAGTAAAAAGGGTCCATGTGTTTTTTGTCTTCTACAGACAAGAAACTGTCATGCCTAGTTCTACATTGGTGGTTGGAATCATTTCACTAGTACTCACAATCAATTTTGGTCAACTATACAACAAATGCAAAAGTTCAAGTGCAACCCTACAGTGTCAAAGCTTCTCTAAAGGTTTTAAGGTTTGCCAATCATTTAGTTACTTGCTAGAAAGGATTCCTATAGTTTAGTTCCCACAAAATTCTTTATGCTAGTTGTTGTGGTTAATAAAGTGCAACATAGTGATTTTCTTTACTAAAAGACAAATGTGTAAAAAATGATAACCAAGCTATAAAAAAGGAAGTCTATTAACTAGTGTTATCCAAATAGAGTCAATGAGAAAAACCTTTTCTATCTATAATATTACACCATCTCTTAATGTCATTCCAAATCCACAATTGAGGATTCTAGAATTTCATAGATTGCACCACCTCCAAAGCTAGTTATCATACATTATATTTGATAGGGATATCTAGGAGTAAGACAACAAACCATTATCATGTGCACCTCCACACATCCAAATGAGTTGGTTGAGTGAGGGATCTCCCTGTCCTTCAAGAAGTCTGAAGTGACAATCTTCCATACACTTGACTTTGCATACTAGAGTTACGGCTCACATGGTGTCAAATTATTGAATCCTCAACATGGTTTCCTTAGAAACGAGAACATTTGACCATATCAATTGATCCCATTCACCTTTGTGACAACCTACTATACTCACAAAAGCAACCCGTGGTTAATTACTCTTCACTTTTTGGACATTAGCAAACAAGAACTAAGGTCTCCTTCAAATAATATTCAACACTACAAGATATAGGCCTCATACTGACATTCAAAGCGAAGAAAATGTTCATTACAAAAATTACCCCTGTCGTTGCTAAACACGTTGATATTAGCGTCTCCATAAAATCGTCACTACATGCACCGGTATTTGCATCGCAATTTTTGTCAATTTTACAATGCAAATAGCGACTTAAATATTGACGCATATAGTAATAGTCTGTGACGCATATTGCCACACCAATAATGATGCGTGCAATAAATTTGCGACACTAATAGCAATGGTTAAAAAGAAAGAAAAAAGTGCCAGGGTAGTAAGTTGCCCTGCCACATATAGCACTATATATTGTATTTGTATTCTACAAATGAATTACATGTTAGATGTGCAATGGTCATTAAGATGAGTGCAAAATGTACGTGGATCCACAAGACTAGTACATAGAATAAGTACAAGTTCGCTAATAAAAACTCATGAAATTATGGAAAGATACAAAGGATGATAACAACATAGTACATAGAAGATGCCTACATGAATCATAGGACCAAAAAATGTAATGAAGCAAATTATCAACATAAGAGTTGAAGCCTATTCCAAGTATAAACCTTGTAAATACTTGAGCCAAGAGAAATGAGGGCTTTAGGGTTTATTATAAAAAGGCAAGAAATACTAATGTAGCATCATTCTTTGGCACTATCACTAATTTTTTTCTTCTTGTCTTTCATCTTCTTGTACTTGATTTACAACTCGTGGCTACGTTGTGCTATGGTAATAGAAGAAGATGTTCCATGGCATGGCCATGCTTGGATCAAACAACGATCATAAGGATTAAAAAAAATATGCCTTGAGATCCATTGAATAAATACTATGTTTATCAATTCGATTCGGGGCTAGATGCAAATAACAACTCTAGGCCTCAAGGCAAGCAAGGGAACTAAAGGATTAGGAAACCCTAAGTCAAAGGAAAGACCAATGCTTTTCTACTTGTTGGGAAGAAGGTTGGGTTATCAATCAATGTAAGTGACTAATAGAACTTATGTCTTGCACAGTGCTTGAAACCTTAACATATGCCTTAACGGAAAGAAGGGAGTGTTAAGTAAATTTTATATAAAATTGCTTTTTGATCCCAAGGGGGAGAGAAGATATGCAATGCGAAGATTGTTGCGTCCATTATTGCATTGTTTGGGAAGAATACAATTGATTTTATTGGTTGATCGAACAACACCCTAAATGCTTTTATATTCAACTAATTGTTGCATTGTGATCTGGATGATTATTCCAAGTACTTGTGATTGATGGTAAGTTTATGACAAGGGTCTAATTGCCATGAGGGTAAGTGAATGTTTTTTTGGAAAATGATATTAGGGCCAATTGCCTTGATTGTGCTTGATTCTTAACTGGATTAATTTAAAAAATGATATTTTGCACACGTGGATCATCTCCAAGGTCGCACTGTGCTTCAACCCGAGAAGGCATTGCTCGATTCATGAGCCGAAGGTTG